>NW_016157242.1:313080-321292 GCF_001687245.7 Rhagoletis zephyria
TTTTTTTTTTTTGCAAAAACGGTAAATTGCAAATATCTCAAAAACGGTACCATAAAATTAAAAATAACCTTGATTTTCGGAATCAGGGGGTGATTTTACATACGAATTTCATAACGGCGTCTCTGGTAAATTTTGGCCGTCGACCAGTGTTATTAGTAACACGATAAATTTGATTTTTTATGGAGCGAATAAAGAACACGTCCGTACTCAACCGCAACCGCAAGTAAAAAGTAAATATGTATGTTTTTTTTATGTGTATACATTTTTGACAGTGGCACCTCTCTTTTCGGTACCATGTCTACTTTTGGACTCACATCAAACAATCTTTGCTATTAAAAATTTCCTTGAATGGAATTCCTCCGAGCAGTTCCAGCCAAAACTTGACCATGTTGAGCAAGTGGACTCGCACTCTGGCAAAATAGCAGATTAGCTAAGCAACGACTGTGAACAACACAATATGGTGAATACCTCTTATGTTTTAACCAATGTTTATTCCCCTTCTCTAAGGAGGGAGACTACTGTAGAAGCAGTTGAAATGCATATGAAAATAAGAGAAAATTTCCCGTTGAGTTATTTGGCTACGTTCTAAATGTACCCAAAATGGTGTGCTTGTACCGAATAAACTACTTAATGTCTTAGCTATTTCAAAATTTAACAAACTGTGATGAAATTCATAGTCAAGACTTTACCATACGTCTCCGTAGAGCAAAAACTCTATTTAGCTTGACAAATAGAGCGTAGAGTTGTCGTAGAGTTTTCGATCTAGTTGCGATGAACTGTGTAGGTACACGACGAAAAAGTCTTGCTAAATAAATCGCACGTAGACTATGTAGGTGAGTCTCTCGTAGAGCTCTATTGACTGCTTACACGTCTTTAGCGAGATTTTTGTCTAAGTCTCGCGTTTTTTCTCTACCTTGTATGCTCATCTTAATAGATCAAGTTGAACTTTCTCCATTAGGATACATCGTTTCCTAGCTATGAACATTTTTTTGCAGACTCTACCTCAAATATTAATAAAGTGCTTACTATGTAGACCGTTCGTTAAAAAAAAAAAGTTTGTTTTGCCGGGCGAAAAATAAGCTGTGCAAAACTTTATTCGAATATGATGACTCTAAGTACTTGCGCGTTGCATTTGAAAATTTAGAAAACCATATGCATTCAGGGAAAAAAGTTTTTAACAAAATAGTTGAAAATCGTGAATTTTATAATCATTTGCTATGTAAAATAACTCAGAATCTGAATATGAGGTCAAAAATAAATAAGTAGAATAGGTTTTAAGAATTTGCTAAATTATGGTTTTTTTTTCTAATTGAGAAAACCGCATTTTCAAAAATATCCGGTTCTCGGGCCGAATCACGGCTCTCGTGATCGACCAATATCTCTCGAAATTTTCTGTTTTAGACTTGGCCAGAAATATTCTGCGAAATTGAGCTCAAGGATGGACGGTAGCTCAAAGTTTTAGTCAAAACTTGTAGATCTTAAAAAAGCTAGTTATGTAAAAAATTAGCCTTTTCATAATCTTCAGGTTTTGATCAACGTTTTTGCAGTCTGATTTAACGCTTTCAAAACTCCATACAAAACTCATTTTCATTCTGTATCAATATGAATTTTTTAGAAACTTTGAAAGGTTATTCTAAATATCCTAAATATAGTTTTGGGTCCGTCCAAATTCTATTGAAACAAAAAACATAATTGTCGGCCTAGTCCAACGGTGGGCAAACGCGGCTCTTTGAGCCAAATGCAGCTCTTTGCTTAGTAAAATTCGGCTCTTTTTACTTTTTCTTTGCTTAGAACATTTTGGCTCTTTTTACTTTTTAACATACATATTTCTTTGCTGGAGATTCTTTTCCATAGTGTTGTTTTTTTATTTTATTCTTTTTATGTACACATACGCAAATTGAGATCGGAACATTACCCGCAATTGAAGAATGAAAATTGGCTTTCTGACTTAATGTTCTTTACCGATATGATGGAACATTTGCAAAACTTTAATTTTCTGTACAAGAAGTAAATAAAAATGTTTTCGATTTGTCGCAAATTATTTTAAGTTTTGAAGCTTAACTACGTCTTTTATTCATGATCTCAAAAAAAAAATATTTCATAATTTTCTATGGCTAGAAAAAATACTGCACATGATTCAAAAGCTGATTTTGAAAAAAAATTTGCCGATTTTAAATTATTTAAATGTACGTGCGCATACTTCATAAACCCTTTTTTATGTAACATAATTGAGGATGAATTCACAATATCCGAAATACTCCTTTTTAAGAAAAGTCAAGAAGAGTTGGAGTTTTTGAAATTATAAGAAGATAAGGCATTGTGAGTCTTTTACTCTACAATGAAATTCGTAAAGTCAAAATACCGTTCAAAATTAGTTGCATTCGCGTACCTGATAATTATTGAAAGTTATAAAAACAATCAGCTTTATGTGTTCGCGTACGCAAAAAACTTGCAAAGTAGGGAAATTGAGAAAGCGAAATGACATTTCATTTTGAGAGAAAGCTGCTAGTTTCTGCTGGAAAATAATTTGCCATCAAGAAAACAGCTGGTTGGAATTTACGCAAATCCCTAAATTGCATTTGATTGTTTGGAAGTTAAAATAGCAAAATGCGACTAATTATTCCTGTAAGAAGTAAGTAATTATTCGTGTAGTCAGTGAACTGTGTCAGGATAAGTCTTCGGGATTTGTTTTCTTACGTTTTCAATTTTATACTTTTGAATGTAAACAAAATTTCTATCAGCTGTTCGTCTAACTTGCAAGTTTCTGCAAATTTTCTGTTCCCGTACTATTTTGGATATTTTTCTCTTGGGGGAGAACAGATGACATTTCGCCGGAATTTTGCTACTGGACATTTTTTACCGAAAATTTTATACGAACGTACCTATAGACTAACCAACATTTAACAGAACTGTTACGAACGGCCTTAACTGACGTAAAACCAGATTTTGAAAATTTCGCCAAAGAACTTTTTGAATTGTCTTTAATATCTATCTTACTTACATTAGAATAATAATAAAATTAATGTTTTTCATTTCTAATAATAATTTTATTTAAAAATAAATTTTTTTTATGTTGTTTTTCTTGTCGCTCTTTGTAGCATTTAGAATTTACATGTGCTCTTTTCGGCCTAGGCCGTGCCCACCCCTGGCCTAGTCCTTTACCCAAGTCTATGCACTGGTGGCCCGATAATTAGAAACGATTTTCTTTTACAAGTTTCGACCTTTTTTTAATTATTATTTTTGAATTATTATTTTTTAGAAAAATATAATGCATGCTACAATGAAAAACAACGAAAGTTAATGACTTTGTAAAAGATTTATAAGTGCGATTCATAAAACATCGCAAAGTGGCATTTTTGGCGAAGTGGCAATATTGCGCACAACATTGAATGAACGACCTATCGCAACTCCGGATTGCAAATGTAAAATTTTTTAAAAATGCCACGCGTTAGAGAAAAAGCAAAGTTTTTACAATTATATTTCGAAGCAGCCTTAACTGATATACTTTTCCTGGAAGTATTTGAAGACGATAAAAAAAAAAATGTGTTTCGCGACTTTGACAATGATTTCCAGCCCAACTACTATGGCAATGTCGCAATTTTGTCGCAAGAAAGTTTCCATACAAAAGTAATCAGCAGTGTCGCAAGGTGGCAAATTTTGCGACAAATGCGACATTTGCAACAACGACGAAGTTAAAAAAAGTCATCAAAATTTCAAACTTTATAATTGGAATTTCCAGAAAAAATACGAGTATGCACTTTTACAGCCAATTCAAATTTAGTACAACATTGTGCAAGTTTGAATTAGCGCCTTGATTTTTGAAAATTGTTTTTTGGTCACGATGTTAAGCGTTTTCTTCTATACAAAGTATATTCGATTTGTTTCATTGACAAAAAATGAGGAGCAAAAAGAATTGGTGCTTCAATGTGTAGAGGCATATCGAAAAAATATACATCACACAATAAATCTGAACTGAATTGTGTACTAAAAAATCATTCTTATCGAATTTGGTCACATTTTATTGCATTTGGCTTGGTAAAAATGAATTAGAGTAGCTACTGGGAACAAATCTTCCTGCCCACTTTTTACGAAATGATATCCCACAAAATTTGTCTTACTAGCCAAATTTGCATCTATTAAAATAATTATACAGTAACTTACAAGCAATTTTAAATTCTGAGAATTTCTCTCATATGAGAGGATAAAAAAGGACAAAAACACCAACGATGGATAAAGCTTGAAGTTTTATGTAACTTTAGTAAAATAGTTTTTATTTTGATGGAAAATATTTACAAGTATAAATTTTTCCCGCAGAAACTTCCAAATTTATCTAAAAATCAAATGTTGATGAGATAGCAAATCTCAATTTAACTTATTTTATCTACTTTTTTGCCAGCCAAGGCATGATAATTCGTAACAATTCCCAGTACGGCGTAGCTCAACCAATTACCCCAAAAAAAAATTGTTTATTGCTACTTATGCAGAAACTATCTTAAAATTGACGTATAATCACCTAGCAGCCTCACTGGGATAAACCAAATGCTTACATCATGCTAAAATCATCTTGCACACAATTCAAACTGAACATTTGAAAGCACATTTAAATGTCTGGCTGTAGCTTATACTATGTCTCCATTTTGAGATTTAATGAAGATTTAGCCCTCTGACGAGATTTGGCGTTAAATCTTTTGAGATTTACCATATAAAATTAAATCTCGAAAGGCCGTAGATTTAAGTTAAATCTTCGTCAAATCTTCAATAATATTGATCAATAAGTACAATTTTTTGGATGTGGCAACCACAAATTCACATGCCATAAGTCAAATGACATTTGTGTTTTCAATATACAGTTGAGGACATTGAAATCTAGCCTATCATAAAAACATGAATTTTCGTATTTTTAGGAATTTTTATATTTTTGTTAGTTTGGGAATTAGTAATACATATGTACATAACTTTGGTTGTAATAAATTAAGAAAATATTTTTTTAAAAACTAAAAATTTAGAAGAAATATTTTATAGTAATATCATGCAGAGTCTTTTGCGCGATCCGACAAAAAATTTATAAATTTCGGTAATGGTTCTGCTTCGATAACATTGCACCGAACATCCTCTAGAACTCAATTCGTCTTCATGATATGCCAAAGGCCCACGATTGGATTTTCGGTTCCCTCCTATGAATAAGAGAGTTCTACAAAAATTTTTCTTTCCGCAAATGTTTTTTACCGTTTCGATCATTTTTCTTAAATTCGGGAAAATGATTGGGAATATGGTACCATTCTTTACATTTTCCAAACTATATATTATACATACATATTTACCACGAATAAGAAGCCAATAATATTAAGAATTCACATAATGAAATTCCGCTTGGCACCTTCTTTTTATCTGTCTGTATATCAATGTCCGCAACTGTATTTATAAAATCATACATAAGCAAACGTCAAATATTTAAAAATGTCAACGTCAAACATATCTCGTTGTGGTAATGGAGACGGTTGTGATTTAGCAACTGGATTTATTAAATCTTAATGGATAAATCTCTCAATGGAGACATAGTATTAGCGTGCAAAGATGTTTGCTACAATTGGTCGCGGCCAAGAATGTCCATGTTCAAATCTCATTAGGCGGAAAATTTAATTTAAAATTTTTAATTTCGGTTTTTCTTAATTATGAAAAAGCAAATGTGAGGTGCTGAACGAAAGCGTAATCACACGACTGATTTTAAAGTGCTTTAAGCTAAATGCGTTTTAAAGTAGTTGAAATCAAATGCAGAGTCGGATAATTGCATATATGTAATACTTCTACTATATTAATAGTAACGTATCTTCACAATGTGTATTTATTCCGCAATCAAAGGGAGACAGCCTATCAAATAAATGTTTGCTTGTGTTAGTATAAATGTATATTTGTGAACTACTACAAACAAACAACTGTGAAGCCACTCCAGGAGCGGTTTAAATTAAAAATATTAATTAGAAGTATTACATATATGGATAATTGACTCATGCCTAGGTCATCGCCATGTTAAGTCAACAGTTCGTTCCAAGGAAGAAAGTCAGATCTTCAACTAGTTGTGGTGGGCAAAACACTGGTTGAACATCGATATCCAAAATAGTTTCTTTCAGTACTGGCTTGGTACGAAATATTACCCTGCAAAAAATGGGACTAATCCGGGATGACTCCGGGAGCAATCACAAAGGAGCATGCGACTAATACCACTTTTGATCTCTTTATATGGAATGAACTGATCGCTTTTGTTCGAGGATGTCCTATGAAGAGACTAATTGTTCACCTTTATACCGGAACGGGTATAAAAATTTGCGCCAGCTGAGATTCGAACCGGGGTGCTCAGTTTTGTTAGGCGAATACTCTCTCTGTGTGCCAACGCCGCACATGAAATTTCATTGACTAAGTGCGTACATATCATTAAATCGTTAATAGTACCCGTTAGAGATGAGTTGGGGACTAATTGATCTCCAATTATACCCATAAGGGATGAGTCGAGACTAATTGACCTCCATTAGTACCCGTATGAGACTAGTTGGGACTAATTAATGCCCAATTGTACCCGATTGAGAGTAATCTCGGAATACTCTCTTTAGAGATTAGTCGCACAATTTTTTGCAGGGTAGATACTATCTATCTATACTATAATAAAACTGTAGATTGTTTGCCTGTTCGTCTGTTTGAACTCACTAATCTCCGGAACTATTGAATGGATTATCATGGGGCTTTAACTGGTATATAGTGAGTGACCTCGGACGTAACTTAGGGTATAAAATTAAGATCTGACAAGGGGGCGTGGCACGTCCCATAGGCGTGACATTTTTGATCAGCTATAACTTCGAAACCGTAAATCACATAACTTTGAAATTTGCTGTGTTGACATACATATCTATGGTAGATGCTTATAGTAAAGTACATATACTTTTGTAAAAGGGGCGTGCAACATCCTATAGGGGCGAAATTTGTAATCAGCCATAACTTCGGAATTATACTTCACATGAATTTGAAATTCTGCTATGCATCGTAAAATATACAAAGAATCGCAATATTGTTTAAGCTCCACAGATATCCTAGATACATCAACGGGTCATCGGTGTATCAAGAATAAGTGTCCTGATTTAGAGTGAACACGGTAGGAATATCAATGACCCCGTTCGAACGGGAAAACTCTATCATCCTGTAGAACAGCAGGATTATAGAAAAAGATTACGCACTCTCGGCAAACCTTGCAATACATTCAGATATCCGCAGGTGGGAATAAGAGCTCATAGCATCGAAGAAGATTAGTACTTAACCTAATGTTATCTCACCGTTATTATTGTTGGCATATGAGTAAGCAAGGTTTTGCTCTGCAGTTCTTTCAACCTAAACTAATAATTTTTACATTACAAACCGTTCTTGCATAGCAACACTATTTTTGTATTGGTCAACGCAAAAGTTCTTATAAAGTGTCGCGAAGCAAGCCAGGCATTTGCTAGTTGCTTAATAAAACAAAACAATTGTCAGCTGTTTTTCTAATTGCGATGTGCATAATCATGCCAATGGAAATGATATTTTAATTGATTTTACGATCAAATGTGCTGTACAGTATCGATACGTTCCTTGAATCCAATATCATTTAATAAATTTGCTATAACTTTTCTATTTTCACATCGATTTGCAAAAGATTTGGATGTATATACTTTGAAATTAAATAGGCTTTAAGATAGGTGTAATTCAGAGTAGAAAATCGATGCGACTTATAATTGCAGATAACTCTTAAACTGATAATTTGATTGCAAAACATTGTATAGCAAGTTCATAGCGATTTCGACGACCTTTAATTTGGTGGAGAGTGATACACAGGAGTGCAATGGGGTATAGTCGTTGCGCTGGGTATGCAGTTACAGTTGCATGGCTATACTCAATCCCGGCTCTTGCGTCCTCGTTCGCGCACTCTGGGCAACGTGAGCAACCCATGTGCGAGATGCGGTAACCAATCCGAGTGGAGCCTTGGGTCAGGGCAGAACAAGAGGGAGCTTCGGTGGGGCCACTCTGACTTATTCGGTTTAAGGGCTCACTGAAGTCTGCAGCGTCTGTAGCGTAGGTGCGGCTGCAAGCGGGTGTCTGCTTGGAGCAAGCGGCTCGCTATATAAACGTGTATTTGGTTGCGAAACCACCCCCGTCCCAGCAATGGGTTGTGCGCTGGGCTTGGGACCCGCCA
>NW_016157242.1:322330-337922 GCF_001687245.7 Rhagoletis zephyria
CGTAAAAACCACTTCCAGTGAAAAAGCAAGGCAATGCCTCGGATGAGACCCTCCCTTATGATTAATGGGGAAGGTGCCTCTGCCCGGCTGGTTGATGTCCTCGTAAGGACAAAAGCTGACATCACCGCCATCCAAGAAATGCGTTGGACGGGGCAAGGCAAGCAATGTCTGGGGCCTTGCGACGTCTACTACAGCTGTCATGTAAAGGAGCGCAAATTCAGTGTTGGATTTGTGGTGGGAGAGAGACTCCGTCGCAGAGTACTGTCGTTGACCCCGGTGGACGAGCGTCTAGCCACAATCCGCATCAAAGCGAGATTCTTCAATATCTCGCTTATCTGCGCCCATGCCCCGATGGAAGAGAAGGATGAGGTATCCAAGGATCTCTTCTATGAGCGCTTGGAGCGCACGTACGAGCGCTGCCCCCGTCATGATATCAAAATCTTGCTTGGCGACTTCAATGCCAGGGTGGGCAAGGAAGGGATCTTTGAAACCACCGTCGGAAAATTCAGAATTCACAACGAAACGTCCGATAACGGATTGAGGCTGATCGACTTCGCCGGGGCCCGAAACCTGGTAGAATCACTCTTGCCAACAAGTGCTACTTTGGACTGAGTAGGCAATTCAGGAGTAAAGTCCTCTCTCGACGTACGAAAACCACGCTCTATAAGTCACTCATCATGCCCGTGCTGGTATATGGCGCAGAAGCATGGACAATGACAACATCCGATGAGGCGGCTTGGAGTGTTGGAGAGAAAGATTTTGCGGAAGATTTACGGGCCTTTACGCGTTGGCGACGGCGAGTACCGCAGACGATGAAACGATGAGCTTTATGAGCTATACAACGATATGGACATAGTGCAGCGAATTAAAATACAGCGGCTCCGCTGGCTTGGTCATGTCGTTCGAATGGAAACCGACGCTCCAGCTCTGAAAGTATTCAACTTGGAACCCGCTGGTGGTAGCAGAGGAAGAGGGAGGCCCCCACTGCGATGGAAAGATGTAGGTGGAGAAGGACTTGGCTTCACTTGGCGTTTCCAATTGGCGTCAGTTGGCACAGAGGAGACACGACTGGCGTGCTTTGCTGAACTCGGCCAAAATCGCTTAGGCGGTTACAGCGCCAAAAAAGAAGAAGAAGAAGTGATACATATAGTCTGTTCCTTTGAACTTCGGACTAAAACCTGTAGAACTGTCAAACTACAATTTTACTCTCTCAAGTTAGAGTAAAAAGAGAACAGATGCAGAAGTGCACGGGAACGCAAAAAGCACTATTTCCTGTAAAAACGTTAGTCGGTTTGCCTACATGTCATTTGTACAACACTGATTTGGCTGAAATATCACTAACTAATTATTAAAATCTATACATATTCAAATATTTCGTTTTGTACTTCCATATTTTTACAAATATAGGGTTCTTTGTTTTTGATTGCACATGCAAATCAGCTGATCGTTTGACACTTTTCATGAACTTACAGGAAAAAAAAACTCCGGACTAAATCCTGTAACTTCTGACTAGGAACAGTTGCTCAATTACTCTCTCAAAAGTGTTCCCACTTACAGGTTTTATGCCAATAGGAACGACTTCCTGTAAGTTCTGACTAAAACTAAATCCTGTAAACCGGACTGCAATTGGAACAGACTAATAATCAGAATCGGATATTTTTGGAAAAAATGGTAAATGCTGTTTTCTCAATTTGAAAAAAACGATAATTTCGCAAACTCTTAAAACCTATTCTACTTGTTATTTTTTACCTAATATTCAGATTTTGTGAGTTATTTTACATAGCAAATGACTAAAATTCATGACTTTAAACTATTTTGTTAAAAACTTTTTTCCCTGAATGGTTTTCTAAATTTTCAAATGCAACGCGCAAGTACTTAGAGCTATCGTATTCGAATAAAATTTTGCACATCTTATTTTTAGACCAAAAGACATATTTTTCCGCCCGGCAAACTGTATATTTAAAAAAAAATTAAATAACGAACGGTCTAGTGTTTAGCCTATTTTTGAGTTAAAGTGCCGAAGAAGCCGAATTTCCACTAGGCATTATAAAATGACAAAAAAATGGTGTCATTTAAAAAATGCCATGTGGAAATTAACTTAATGACAATTTTTTTTAAGTAATGATACGAATATCTTTTAGTGCTAAGCTTTGTCATTACAATTTTTGACATTTAATCCATAATCCAGCATAAGAAGCGGTTTACCTTTTTATTCTATTTTTTTTTTTTTATAAAATCAAAATTGGTAAATAAATGTATCACTAGGAAAAACGATTAGGATTTTGTCTCGCAAGTAGGGTATTCACAAGATGTCGTAAGCGTTGTAATGTCTTAAAATCAGGGACGGTAATCATTATGAGTAAAATAATTTAAATCAGCATTTAATCATTATTTTACGATTTTTATTTTTTCGCTTAAAATTAATAATTATTATTGGGTTTTATTCTTTCGCTCAACGGAAATAATTGTTACTTGATTTTTATTTTTCCGATCACAAATAATGATTATTTTATGACTTATTTTTTCGCTCAGAGATAATCATTATTTTTTAGTTTTATTTTTTCATTTGAAAATAATGATTATTTATAAAATTGGAAAGGCTATACAGACGCAACCTTGCAGGAAATGGGACTAGTTTGTAGCTAACTATTTATTAACTATTTCCTTTGGCCGTAACTAACTGTTGAAGGGCGATGTTCGCAAAATAGTGAGAACTGGTTTCTTCTGCATTAGATGCTAACTTGTAGATAACAACTTTTGAACATAAACTATCAATAAAAAAAAAATAGATTCTTAATTTTTTTTATTAATTTACTTTTTTATTTAACGTTACATATTTGCTTATTTGTTAACATGTTCTTTTAAAGGTGGTCTCATGATACAAAAAAGAAGGTAGTTTCACTTAATGATTTTGGTCGCCATGCTAGCCATTTGACTTTTCTTGGCATTATGGCATCTCTATCAAAATCAAACTACCAGCTATAAAAAAAATAATTTTTCAACTGCATTTGAAAAAATTTCAAACAAAAGATTTTAAAACGAAAAAATCAGTCATTTTAATAATATAAAAAATGAATTGAAAGCTGTAGGAATCTTATAAATTTGTGCAGGGATTCCGGTGTGAAATTTTTCAAATTTTCTCGTTTATAAGAAATAAGTGGTTAGAAGCTTGTGACGTGAAAGAATAAAATCTTGCCGAAGTGCAATTTGTTTGTTCAAAGCAATATATGTATTTCCTCAATTTCAGAGGTTTTGGAGAAACTTAATCGTATGTATGTAAGTATACTTGTATACGTATGTACATTAGATTGCATCACCCCACTACTGTTTTTCCATTGGAAATATAAAATCTATTATATTTTAAAACTTGCACCAAAATATGTCGGAAAAATATTAAGATTTACGTGAGCTGGACCGATTTGAATATACCTCCTTGTGTTTTTTATGAATAAATATAGTTTTTTTAAGTAATTTTTTGAAAAAAAATCACCTCGGATGACAAAATAGTTTTAACTTAAAAAACTTGCATTAAACTTAAAAAAAAATTCAATAGAATCCTAATAAGATTATTGATGCTGTTTATGAATTTTTTTCAGAGATTGGTTTTAGAAAAACTTAAATAACTAAGTCAAAACTTCACCGATTTAGACTCGTAAGGTATCATTGGAAAGGTATTTCATCACTCTTTTTAAATCGTTGCATAATATAATTCAAAGTATGACGAGTGTCATTCCAACTTTAATTAAGATGTGTTGATATTCAAAAAAAAAATAAAAATTGGGACACGAATGTGTTTTTTGTAAAGAAATAAAAAGGGTGAGAAAATACCTTTCCACATAAGGCTAAATCGGTATAGTTTGGTCCTTTTATTTAAGTTTTTCTTAAACCAGTATTTGAAAAAAGTTGAAAGGTTGAAAATTCTCATTATTATCATCCCGTTGAAATTTTTTTTAAATAATTTTATGCAGATTTTTTAAGCTTAAACTGTTTTAACGTCCAAGGGATTTTTTTTTTTAATTCTTTAAAATAACTACATAAAATAACATTTTTGGAGGTATTTTCAAATCGGTCCAGCTCACGACCTTCTAATCAAAATTAGTACACATTTTAAAACTCCAAATACTATATACTATATAGGATCGTCTGAAAAGACTAAGACCCATTAAAAATAATAGGAACACCCATCCCAAAATATCATCAATTATTTTTAAATTTTTTTTAATATCAATGTGGCAACGCTGCTTCTAAAACGTAGAATTTATGAAACTTCAAAAATGCCAGTATCCGTCAAAAAATATTGAAGTGAACCTACCTTCTATTTTTTTATCATGGGTGGTCTCATATTTGAATTCGATCACACATAACATCAAAATGATAATATATAATTTCGACTTTTATTTTATTTGTCCTGAATACGAAAAAGAATCTGCGAACTACAGAAAAAGTGTATTGAAAGTAATTTTTGAATGAGGATATTTAAATTGAAACTTGTTAAGAAAACAAACTCCCGATAACATCTACATGACTCCTGCACGACTTTACAACCAACTTAAAGTTAGTTTTGTCATAACAAATTAAAAGTTAGTTATTTATCGAAATCCCGCAAAAAAGCTAACTAGAAATTGGCTATTTTAATCAATTAATAATTTTTTCGGTAGGGAACCTACCGCAATGTCGACTTGAAAAGTTTGGGAATTATTCCTTTTATTAGGATGTCACTGGCTCTGAACAGGATACGTCGGAAATCACGCTCGTATAGCTTTTGAATATTTTGAATGATCATTAAAAATAAAACTCAATAATAATTATTATCTATGAGAAAAAATAAAAATCGTAAAATAATTATTATGTCTGATCGAAAAAATAATAATCAAGCATTAATAATTTCATTTGATCGAAAAAATAAAACTGAAATATTAATTATTATTTTTTGTCTTTATTAATTAAACTCGAAAAATAAAAATCATTGTAAAATCCAGTAGAACGTACGAACACAAATACGTGAGTATAGTTAAAATTGTTTTACGACGGTTACTTTTTTTTTTTTTTGGTTATAATTTAAAAAATGATGGTTATTTTACGTCCCTGCTTAAAACCGTACAATTTTTGTAAAATAACAGTTAAAATGGTTTTAGAGGGTTTTTTAACTACGCCAAAATGTTTTTAAACTGATAGAAAATTCATATATGTTTAGCTGTTATTATACCCTACGAATCCTTAAAACCATTTCAACCGTTATTTTACTTTGAAAAATTTAACGACTTCAAGACTTTACGGTGCTTACGACATCCTGTGAATACATTTGAGATTTACATTTTTACCTCATCATCGAAGGCAAAACAAATTGTTTTTAGTGCAACGAGTTTGCAGATTTGCATGTAAAACCTGCCTTTGTCTAATTATCCGACTAACCGTATAATAGAAGGATCAGGTGTATATTTAGAGGACTTGTGCATAAATTACCATATCACATCAATATTCATCTGTTGTTCGACATGAGAGCGTTTATACCGAGGGCCACTGTTGTTCAGCATTGATTTTGTTTCGTGGCCTGCATACACCACGATGCCCTCAATAAAATCAGTATTCTGAAAAAAATTTAACTTTCATTATAGTTCAGTCTTGTTAATTTACATATTGTTTCCAAACACACTTTCAGGCGACTTTCCCTCAGCAGCAAATTTTCTGTGGCAATGGGTATGCGATTCCCAGTTGGATGTATTAAGGCCCCATGGAATCTATAAAGTTTTGTAGTGGGTGCATCAGCCTCGACACGACTCACGAATTTACTTGGTGTGAATATATTCTGTTTATCTGTAAAACCTCGCACAACCTAAATGTGAACAAATTAATATATGTATTCACTCAAAGAAATTATTTTGCTTCGAAAATATATTCACTTCTCTCCGTTTTAGATTTGTTTCACCATCTAAATCACAAGTGTCAATATAACAGGCACCGTGTGAGTCACTCGTTCGCAGAAGCAGAATATCTGCCGGCACGGTCTCATTATTAGATAAATGCACCAGGTCACCAACGCGGACATCTTGCCATTTAATCTTTTTGTAGCGCTCTGTTTCACTAAAATGAAATTATACATTTGGATTTTTAAAAAGATTCCGAAAAATATACAGGGTTACTGAAAGAATTCAAAGTTTAAAATCAGAATTTTATATTATTTTATTTTTATATATTGAAAACGCATTGGTTAGTAATAAAATAAAATTTAAGGCAAATTTAGTTTTGTCCAATATGTCCTACATTTGTACGGATACGTTTTTTTATTTACTGTTGCTTTATGCATTGGTTCTGAGAAGTGTTGAAATGTTTACTGGCTACCCTTAAAATTCTTGTATAGCCAGTGCATCAAGGCTGATTTCAGGACTTTTTCCCCGAATAACTTGTGTGTTCCTTTTCAGATGGCGCACAGTGGGGTTGATCGGTGTTCTGAGTGGACACAATTAATATCTTATTAATAAAAATATTCTTTGGACTTATTTTTGGCTGCTATCGATGGTGTTACTAGTTTATTTTAATTTACGTGTTATATTAATTTTATTTCAACAATCACTTTGAAAATATGAAGGTACCACGCAAATAGTAATGAAGTGGAAATAATTAATAAAAAACTGAAGCATTTTTTTTTTATTCTAATTATTGGCGTATATATTATACAGGGTTGGGCATTTTTGCACTACCACTGAATTGCACTACCACTGTCTACTCAGTGATAGGTGAAACTAGCGGAGCGAATATAGGCAATTTACATACATGTGCAAGTGGAAAACGTTAATCCAGAGTGACGTTATTTGTACCTAACTTTAAAATAATAAAAATTTCAAAAAGGCAAACAAGTCAATCAATCAATACATGTCATTGGTGCTACTAATTATAAAGGGTAGAAGAAATGCATGCATACTTTCAATGAGGACGAAATTGAGTAATTGGAAGAACATGAAAAAGTAATGCAACCTATCGCAGAAGCTATCGACTTCCTTCAAACAGATCAAAATATGTTCATTGGTTACTTCATTCAAACTTTCACCCCTATTGCGAGGGTCGACTGACAGTAGATAAACGACTATTAAGCGATTATCGGTTTTCGATGCTATTATGAGTGTCGATTAGTCGCTCAATTAGCGACTGTGAATAGTTTTTAATCGCTCACCTTTCTATTACTATTTCTGAGTCGCTTGAGTTTTCGTTTACACAATTTATACAAGAAAGTGGTACTATAATGGATAAAAAGTAAGTTAATTGAACTGGAAGTTGTAAAAAATTTTAGCATACATGTATGTATGTGTATAAATTAAAGATCAAAAATTGTTGGCAATAAAAGGCAACTTGCGCGGTTGGTTGAGCTGATGCAGGAGAATCAGGATATGGCAATAGGCAATAGGAATTTGCGGAAAGTCTCGGGCAAAACCAAGATGGAAAGCCATTTCAGTGAAACTCAACAGCGTCGGACCACCAATGCGTTCGTGGTTAAAGGTAAAATAAATTCTGATACGAGCTGTGGTAAATAAAACAATGTGGCATATTTTTATGTAGGTTTGGACTGATTTAGGAAGTAAAACGAAAGAGAATATAAATAATATAAAAAAACTTTTTAATATACCACGCTTTTATAAATGGACTAAAAATTAAAAACTAATATTTCTCAGTCCCATAGAATTTGTTTTGATAACTTTTGATTTTGAAATTTTAGCAAAAGTCATTATAAACAATTTATGAGATTGAAAACGAAAAACGAGGAGCGCATGCAATACAAAGAATTAGATTTAATTGACAACAGTCAAACTACATAACATAGACCTAAAATTTCTACAGAGAAAGTACAAATTTGAGATCGATTTTAAGCGGTCGTTATTCATATATCCACATAGTACATACATATATTACCCTTCATATCAATTCAGGTCTATTACATACGCCCCGCGCTTTTCATTTTCAATCTCATAAATTGTTTATAATGAAAATCAAAAGTTATCAAAACAAATCTATGGGAGTGAGAAATATTACTTTCTAATTTTTAGTCCATTTATAAATGGTGATATACTAAGTTTTTATTTTTTTTATTTTATAATTTTTAGTCTTGTCTGTATAAAATTTTGCAATAGATATTAAAATAATTCAACTTGCAGTGAAAAGAGAACAGAAGACTATGCAAGGAAATTGTTTTGTGCTCACGCTGAGTATATACATACATATGAACATACATACATGTAGCAGGAACTAATTTCGTGGCGTGTCGTCCATTTCCGCTGTAGCGTATGTAGTGCATATTTTTAGCCGCAATATTTAACTTCTTCTGGCGGCGCGACATCTAGAGTATTCTAATTGTATGTCTTTGATATGATGTCTACAACGAGGTTGATATCTAGACTAGGTTGATATCTAGACTTTGCCATAAATACCTTTGCTATATTTACAGTATAAATGGTGGTCTGGACACACAACATTACAAGTTGATAAAAGCGTTATTATATCTGAAAATAGAGGAGAATTTCGAGCAACTGGTGGGGGCCTAAATAATATCCATACACTTACGCCACTGGAGGAAGTTGTGGTGAACTTTTTACGATACCATGTTTGTGTCAATCGGCGGAAATCAACAAAACACTTTGAAACTATGAAGGCAAACTCGAAAGAAATTAAAGATAGTCTAAAATATATTGAGAGTTTTACAAGGAAGTCTTACAGACTTAAAAAAGAAAGGCTGAACTTAGAAAAAGAAGAAAAAAAAAGAAAGCATACATTTGGTCCTCCTGCTTCAGAGGATTAGCGGAATCTCTCAACCTCCTTCTCAATTTTGCCAATTCCGTTAAATTGGCACTTTCATCTTCACTCTCGCCACTAAAGCACAGCTCAACACTATCCATTTATTTATATTTTATTGCGAAACTATTAATTTGAAATAAGATATACAATGAAGAGCAATGGGGTATAGTCGTTGCGCTGGGAATGCAGTTACAGTTGCACGGCTATACTCAATCCCGACTCTTGAGTCCTCGTTCGCGCACTCTGAGCGAGATGCGGTTATCCGAGTGGAACCTTGGGTCACGGCAGAAAGAGAGGGAGCTTCGGTGGGGCCACTCCGAATTATTCGGTTTAAGGGCTCACTGAAGTCTGCAGCGTCTGTTCGCCAGCATATAAACATGTATTTGGTTGTGAAACCACCCCTGTTCAGCAATGGGTTGTGCGCTAGGTTTGGGATCCGCCACGTAAAAACCCCTTCCAGTGAAAAAGCGAAGTAAAGCCTCGGATGAGACCCCCTCTATGATGACGATCACGGCAAACTTAAATGGACAGAAGGCATGCACCTGGAATGTCCGGACCTTTAGTGGGGCCTCTGCCCGACTGGTTGATGTCCTCGTCAGACCAAAAGCTGACATCACCGCCATCCAAGAAACTCGTTGGACGGGGAAAGGCAAGTAATATCTGGGACCTTGCGACGTCTACTACAGCTGCCATGTAACGGAGCGTAAATTCGGTGTTGGATTTGTGTTGGGAGAGGAATCCGACGCCGAGTACTGTCGTTCACCCCGGTGGACGAGCGCCTAGCCATAATCCGCATCAAAGGATGGGAAGGGAAGGATGTGGCATCCAAGGATTTCTCCTATGCGTGCGCTCCAAGCGCTGCCCCCGCCAAGATATCAAAATCGTGCTTGGCGATTTCAATGCCAGGGTGGGCAAGGAAGGGATTTTTGGAACCACTATCGGAAAATTCAGTCTCCACTACGCAACGTCAGTACTACGTTCAAGCATAAAAATATTCATCAAGCTATGTGGCTGTCTCCGGATCGAAAAATGAGAAACCAAATCGATCATGTTGTGATAGAGTGAAGGCATGCTTCCAGTGTTTTATACGTACGTACTCCGAGGCCCAAACATCGACTCGGACCACTACCACTATCTTGTTGCAGCCAAGATACGCACCAGCACTCTGTGCAGCAAAAAATGTGCGCCAAAATAAGCAAGGAAAGCTTAAGGTCGAAAAGCTGCAATCACAACAGACAGCCAATGCATTCGCTACTCGACTCTCACAACTGCTCTCAGAGAGCACTCTTCAACAAACCAACATATGCGAGCAGTGGAACCACATCCACCGCTCATTAAGTACCGCCGCCGAAGTTATCGGATATCAGCGAGCCCGAAAAAACAACTGGCACGATGAGGGTCAGGAAGCTGCAGAGAAAAAAGATGCCGCCTGCAGGGCCACGCTGCGATCGGGCGCAACGCGCGCTATGGGGAACGCTATAGGGATCTGAAGAGGAAAGCAAGACGTATTTGCCGCAATAAGAAGGGAGTAGCCGAAATACGTGAATGCGAAGAGCTGGAAATGCTGCCCGACAGGAAGAACGCCCGAAAATTTTATCAGAGGGTTAGGCGACTTGTGGAAGGTTTCAAGACCAGGGCGTACTCTTGTAAGAACAACAATGGCGACCTAGTTACCGCTGTTCAGAACGTACTTAAATTATGGAGGGAACACTTTCCACCCTACTGAATGGTAGCAGCACGGAAAGTTGTGGGGAAGAAGAACCCCAGCCCGCAGTCGATGATGACGGAGTCGACGTTCCACCGCCTGAATATGACGAGGTACGAATAGGAATAATGCGCTGAAAAACAAAGCTGCTGGAGCTGGCAGCCGGCCAGCTGAGCTATTCAAGTACGGTGGCGAGGAGTTGATAAGGTGCATGCATCAGCTCTTATGCAGAATATGGTCAGATCACCGCATGACGACAGGAATTCGCGCCAACTACCGCGGGATCAGCCTTCTAAGCATAGGTTACAAGGTCTATCGAGCGTATTGTTTAAAAGACTGAAGCCCACCGTCAATGAACTGATTTGGCCTTATCAGTGAGGCTTTAGGTCTGGCAACTCCACCATAGACCAGGTATTCACAAAACGCCAAATCTTGGAAAAGATCCGCGAGAAAAGCATAGACACTCACCACCTATTTGTCGACTTTAAAGCAGCTTTCGACAGCACTAAAAGGAGTTGCCTATACGCCGCTATGTCTGAATTTGGCATCCCCTCAAAACTCATACGGTTGTGTAAAATGAGCAATACCACCAGCTCCGTCAGAATTGGGAAAGACCTCTCCGAGCCGTTCGCCACAAAACGGGGTTTCAGACAGAGCGACTCCCTTTCATGTGACTTCATTAATCTGATGTTGGAGAAGATTAAGAGCTGCAGAACTGAACCGCTCAGGAACAATTTACTACAAGAGCGTGCAATTGCTGGCTTATGCCGATGACATCGAAATCATCGGTACCAAAAACCCCAAGTCTGTTCTGCATTTCCCAAGTTGGATAAGGAAGCAAAGCAAATGGGTATGGTGGTAAACGAGGACAAGACGAAGTATCTCCTTTCATCAAACAAACAGTCAGCACATTCGCGCCTTGCCACCCACGTCACAGTTGACAGTTATAATTTCGAGAAAGTAGAGAATTTCGTTTACTTGGGAACCAGCATTAACACCGATNAGAATCACTCTTGCCAACAAGTGCTACTTTGGACTGAGTAGGCAATTCAGGAGTAAAGTCCTCTCTCGACGTACGAAAACCACGCTCTATAAGTCACTCATCATGCCCGTGCTGGTATATGGCGCAGAAGCATGCACAATGACAACATCCGTTGAACGATGAGCGGTATGAGCTCTACAACGGCATGGACATAGTGCAGCGATTTAAAATACAGCGGCTCCGCTGGCTTGGCCATGTCGTTCGAATGGACACCGCCGCTCCAGCTCCGAAAGTATTCAACTCGGAACCCTCGCGAGGGCAGGCACCTTGTCGTTGATGCGGGGGCTTAGCTGAATCACCAACCGGCCCTCTTCTGGTCTGAGATAACGCGGATGTGGTAGCCTCCGCGCTACCTTCCCTCCAGATTTAGGCCGCTGGAGAACAGTGACCAAGAACTGCCATCTCCTAATCCAGGGTGTTAAGCGACACCGTGCCTATTGGACGGTTTGCAGCCAGGAGGGTATAAACCGGCTGTATTATAACGGCGCCTTTCCGACACCAGGCCGCATCGGGGAGTAACGGTGGCCTTACCGCGACAAGGGCCGCTGGCGCGGCGGACTTTGAAGATCCCCTACAAAACCTTAGACTGCTGAGCTCGCCTCGTCGAGCAGGCGGTCGTACGAAACAGATGATCACAACAAACAAAAACAACAAAACCCCCAAAATAGCAAAACAACAACAGCAACTACAGCTACAACAATAGCAACAACAACATCTACTACAACACCCGCGCCACCAGCGGCGGTGGGTACAACAGCATCAGCTGTAACAATAGCAAGAACTACTACACCAGTAACGCTAAGCAGCAGCACGCTAGAAGGCTCTAAGAGCGTCAAGCGCAAGAGCAGCTTCTTGGACAAACTAACAGCAGAGGAAGCATCGCTGTTCATTGAGCATGCGAGAGATGACGAACATCCCGGCACCAGTGCAGAGGCGTCCTGTAGCAAGACACGGGGCAAAAAAGGTACTTGCGCAAATCAAGATGTGTTAGATCTGTATGATTTATCTGCCGAACTAGATCGGCCGCAACACCGGTCCGGCAGTTCTCTTTTCAGGCACACAGAAACAGCGAGATCAGAAAGCAGCCACCGTACCGAGGGTAGTCACCGCTCCAATAGCCGGCATCGCTCAGGCAGTCGGCGCCGCTCGAATAGTCGTCACCGGCTAAAGAGCCGGGAGCGTTCAAAGAGTCGTCACCGCTCAAAAAGCCGGGAGCCGCTCTGACAGCGTTCACTGGAAGGGGAAAGGTAGACACAGGTCCCTTAGCAGAAACGCCTCCGCCGCATCTGACGAGCCTGGATGGCAGAAGCAGAGGAGGAAGAAAAACCGCAGGGCCAAACCTCCGCCGATGCCTCTGCCAGGTCAGCCAGGGGCTCTAGACGACCGACACAGCGAAGGTTTGAGCGGCTCCGGGGTCAAGTGGTACATCCGGTACCTGGAGCAGGGCAAGCCCCCAGTTGAGGCCAGAGCCATGGCCTACGTCAGAATGGAGGTCGAGAAAGAGCGTAGCAGTAAAGGCAGCAAACCCGCACCTGCCGATAGGTGGAAGAGCGGGCCCAACAATCAGGCACACTTACCCGTACCTGCTGCAAAGCAGAGAAGCGGGCCATAGCAACAACAGCAGCAGAAACCTGCGCCCGCCGAATAACGGAGAAGCGGGGAACCCCCAGGCCATAACAAAGGGGACGCAGTCAAAAGAGGGAGCAATCAAATTACTCCGCCTGAGACACCAAGCACCAAACGGCAGCGGGATCAGCCACCTCCTCCGAATTCAGGGCCTAAGAGCCTGGCTGGGCCGGCCGGGCGAGGACAGGTGCAGGGGGGCGCCACTCACCAGGCCAGCTACTCGGAGACCCTCAAAGGCATCCGGGTAGCGGTGCTACCGTGTCGAGTACCCTGCTGCTGCCTTGAGCCCAGAGGACCTAACCAGGCTCGAAGATGCCATCATGGACGAGGTCTTCAAAGGTTGGTCGCACCCGCTGGAATTCTGTGGGGTGTACTTCAGGTCCGGTATGCTTCTCATAGATTGCAGGGACGAGAAAACAGCAACCTGGCTGGCGGAGAAGGCACCAGCACTTGAGGGCTGGAAGGGACCCGGGATTTGCACGAAGAGAGGGGACGATATCCCTCCAGTGCATAACATCACGGTGTTCCTCCCAAGGAGCGCCGACAAATCTGCCGAGTTTGCGCTGGGGCTATTAAAAGCGCAGAACGAGGGTATCCACACTTCTGCGTGGAAAGTAGTGTCCAGCACCACTGAAGATAACGGGCTCAGGCTATTCCTAGGCATTGATGAGGAGTCTTACGTCAGCATAAAGAGGGCTGGCTTCAACCTGAACTATAGGTTCAGCTTCGTCACGGTGAGGCCGTGGCGACAAACGGCGACAGGCAGCAAGGAGTCGGAGTCGCAGGAGACTCAAATCGGCGCGGTCGCCAGTTCCTCTGCTGCTCAGACGGCCGAGTCGACCTCGGGCTTACAGGCGGAGCAGCCACTCCTCGCAGAAACACCAGCTCCTACAAACACGCTCGGGCCTACCGCTACCACTACCTCAGCGGAACACGTGCCGTCAACGCAGGAGCTGCTATCAGGTATAGACTTGAGGCGACTAGAGCTTGACAAGCGGAACGAGAGCGAACTACAGCTCTCCCACCTAAACGAGCTCCATCTATGAATTCCCGACACTTGGCAGTAGCCCAGGTCAACCTGCATCACGCGGTGGCTGCTTCGGCGATCATCACCTGCAGGTTCGCCACGGATGCCCCGGGCATTCTACTGATCCAAGAGCCGTGGACCTACAGAGGCCAGGTGAGGGGCCTCAACCATAAAAGAAACAAGGTAATTTGGGACCTCTCCTGTGAGAGGCCCAGAGCGTGTGTAGTTCTTAAGGAAAATATTGATTATTTCTGCATTACAGAATTTTTAACACAGGACCTAGTCGCAGTGCAGACGTCGCTGACCATTTGCGATAGGAACTTAAAGGTGGTGTTCGCTGCAGCCTACTTTCCGAGAGACAGGAGCTATGCCGCACCACAAGAGGTACAGAGGTTAGTGGAGTACTGCAGGAGGAGACGGATCCACCTTACAGTGGGGTGCGATGCGAACGTTCACAATGTTGAACGGGACAGCATGGACACAAATCGCAGAGGTGAGTGTCTCTTAGAGTACATTTTAAGCGAGGAACTTAGCATCCACAATGTTGGCCAAACACTGACATTTGTCACGAGTGCTAGGAAAGAGGTACTGGACATCACGCTTAGCAACAGATTGGCTAGTCCTCTGGTCACTCAATGGGGGGTCTCGTCGGAACCCTCACTATCGGACCACAGGATTATCCAATTTGTGCTGGGAAACGAGGTGAGAACAAACCGAGCAATTAGAAACCCCAGGAAAACTGACTGGGAGCGACACAGCGGAAATTTAAAGTCAAACTTGACTGAAATACAGTCCAATAAGAGGCACGTCGATCATATGAGGTTAGAGAACACCGTTAACGAAGTGAATGGCGCCATAATGGATGCCTTTCA
This sequence comes from Rhagoletis zephyria, assembly GCF_001687245.7. Lineage (NCBI taxonomy): Eukaryota > Metazoa > Arthropoda > Insecta > Diptera > Tephritidae > Rhagoletis > Rhagoletis zephyria. The sequence continues at coordinate 337,384 of NW_016157242.1, forward strand.
CTCCAGCTGCCCTGAGGCGAAACCAAAAGGGAAGGCTCAGCCCAACTGGTGGTTTCGGGAGCTATCGGTGCTCAGAAAGCGGGTACGAAAACTTTTTAATAGGGCAAAGCGTACAGCGCTTTGGCCGGAGTATTCAGCCAGTTTAACTAATTACAGTAAAGAGATCAGGAAGGCCAAACGGGGCAGCTTCAGGAAGTTCTGTAAGGATATCACATCGACTCCTGCAGCCGCTAGACTACATAAGGCCCTGTCGAGGGATCATACTGACACCAAACTAGCAATCCGGCTAGCTAATGGTACCTACTCAGGGAACGAAAAAGAGAGGGCGCTTGCCCTGCTCTCGGCCCACTTCCCGGATGCCACTCCGACCACGAGGGAGGTACCATGCCAACGAACTAGGCCATCCCCTGCAGACTGGAAGCTCGCTAGAAGTCTAATCACACACCCATCGGTCTGCTGGGCTTTGGACTCCTTTGATCGGTACAAATCCCCTGGGGTGGACGGCATCAGTCCAGTGTTGCTGAAGCAAGGTAAGGAGT
>NW_016157242.1:339167-363290 GCF_001687245.7 Rhagoletis zephyria
CCTAAGTCGGCTCAGCTCGATGTTCTGGTCACATACATAAGTGTACATTTTCATGAGTCTATCTCTTCTTATTCTGGTACTTACAAATATTGGACCAAAGTTATAATACCATTATGAAATGGTATAGTTTTCAGATTTCAAATCAGTGAAGTAGGTAACAAAATATAAATTTAAACATTTTTTTAACTTCTTCCCAGCGTATCTATTAAAATGTCATTTTCAAAAATTTCATGCATTGCTATGCCAAGTCATTCCATCTCAAACATACTGTTATAGCATGTCATTGCTTCTTAGCTCAGCTGTTGTTTGCTGTTGTGTTTCTGCAGCATATTTTAGTACTGTTTAATCCTGCCTTGTATGACAATGTATATAGATTTTTAATTAGATAATTGTTTAATAAATTTTACTATATTAGGAGCTTGCAAAATTCGGAAAATCTCTTCCCGTATATACAATGTAAATAATAATGCTGAATATGTCGCATGTGTTCCTTTTGTTGGGATGCCTAAATTTGATGCATGATTTGATTTGAATTTATTTGGCGGTGTCTTCATATTATCACTTTCAAACATGTAAAAGCGACATGACATAAACTGGCACTTGCATGATGTGTTACATGTCGCTATGCTTTGTAGTTCAGGCCCTTAGTATCTATATATAATTGCTCAGTCATACGAGTTAGTTAGGACGATCTATAGTAGCCACAGAATTGAGCTATATATCAAACTAAAGTGCAAGCTGCAGTTGCAGTTGAACGTGTTTGTCAATAAAGTAAAAAGCGGCAGTAAAGGCGATAGTGAGTAATATAATCTATTGAAAAATATTAACCATATTTCCGTGGAATTCAGATTCGGAAAAGCTATTAGGTATNTTGCCAGCTTGCAGTTGCCATCTGTAAAACCATTTCAGCCAGTGGCCACCCAACTGAAGTTCGGTTGCCATATGCCTAAGTCGGCTCAGCTCGATGTTCTGGTCACATACATAAGTGTACATTTTCATGAGTCTATCTCTTCTTATTCTGGTACTTACAAATATTGGACCAAAGTTATAATACCATTATGAAATGGTATAGTTTTCAGATTTCAAATCAGTGAAGTAGGTAACAAAATATAAATTTAAACATTTTTTTAACTTCTTCCCAGCGTATCTATTAAAATGTCATTTTCAAAAATTTCATGCATTGCTATGCCAAGTCATTCCATCTCAAACATACTGTTATAGCATGTCATTGCTTCTTAGCTCAGCTGTTGTTTGCTGTTGTGTTTCTGCAGCATATTTTAGTACTGTTTAATCCTGCCTTGTATGACAATGTATATAGATTTTTAATTAGATAATTGTTTAATAAATTTTACTATATTAGGAGCTTGCAAAATTCGGAAAATCTCTTCCCGTATATACAATGTAAATAATAATGCTGAATATGTCGCATGTGTTCCTTTTGTTGGGATGCCTAAATTTGATGCATGATTTGATTTGAATTTATTTGGCGGTGTCTTCATATTATCACTTTCAAACATGTAAAAGCGACATGACATAAACTGGCACTTGCATGATGTGTTACATGTCGCTATGCTTTGTAGTTCAGGCCCTTAGTATCTATATATAATTGCTCAGTCATACGAGTTAGTTAGGACGATCTATAGTAGCCACAGAATTGAGCTATATATCAAACTAAAGTGCAAGCTGCAGTTGCAGTTGAACGTGTTTGTCAATAAAGTAAAAAGCGGCAGTAAAGGCGATAGTGAGTAATATAATCTATTGAAAAATATTAACCATATTTCCGTGGAATTCAGATTCGGAAAAGCTATTAGGTATTATTCATAGTTTTGAAATATATTTCATTTCATAGGATATCACTGATCATTAAAAAGGACCCTGAATGACCGCAAACCTCAAATCTTCACACATTTCTGTATGTGATTTTTAAAATGAACGATCCAAAATTAGCCGGTATACATATTTAAAATTTTTTAGAACCAGTGGTTGAATTTTGGTACTGAAAGGGTTAACCCCAAAAGTATAATCTATGTCTGCGAAGCGTATACGGAATTAGTCTTTTTTTAATTTTAACACAAAATTGCCTTTTTATTTTGTTGTTTTAAGTAATTGTGGTTGTAGTTTTTATTAATAAAACTGTGTTTTGTTATTAGTCAAACTCACAACTTCCATATTCTTTAAAAAGTAAGGCAGGACTAAGTATACTTTAGCTCACAGGTTATCTTTTAAGTACCTAAGCCTCTAAGGCGTATGTTAAGGCCTTATGTTACTGCCAATTAGATTAGGCTTCTAGGTTTAAGAAAGCTTTAGTTTGAAAGTGTGATATTAAATGCTTTTCACCATAAACGGCGCAAATTTTCAATGATTATTGCGTTTCAGATTAAGACTAATACCAGATATTGTAAAAGGTTAGACTATACCTTAAAGATGACGGTTTTCTCATGGCCCACTGCACGAAGCTTAGAGTAGAGTAATGTCTTTTAAGAACTTAAAAATTATCCTGGGTTATCAGGTGTCTAGCAATACAAGATTAATTGTTGTCTTTCACGAAGTTCTTAAATAAATTTTTGAGCTAAGTACGCACCCGTATTTAGGCGATTGCTACTAGTTTTAATAAATTGTTATTTTAATTTCCTAAAAAATTTACCTTTAGGTTTATGCATTTTAAGAATACATGGAAGATTTGTTTTAGAGAATCAATGTGAAATAATTGCAGAAACGCTTAACCGGTTTGCTGAGCAACCGAGACGTCTGCTTCTTAAATAACTTTTGTAAAACAAATCGGCAAGTACATATCGTCCCCCGCATGCCAGAAACATGAATGTGTAAAGATGAAAATTTTGGGATAAATACGATCCTGGCGACGTCCATGCTTCCGCATGACGAAAGTGGCAATAAATTTCCAATACTCTTTTGTGGCGGATAGCGCTTTTCCTTTAAGGAAAACTTTAATGCGGCCTTACCCCGAAAGAAATATTAATAACAAAATGCGAATATTTAATTATAGACTCAGTCGCGGCAGAAAGAATATTGAGTGCACGTTTGGAATTATGACTAAAAAATTTGAAGTTTTCCTTACGCCAATTCGATGCCACAAATACGAAACTATTATTTCTATAATTCAGAGTGCATGCATTTTACAAAATTTTATTAGAAAAAAATACGGGATATTATATACAGCACCCGAAAATTAAAGCAACCAACAAAACCCAGAAAATACACGAATTACAACAGAAGTGGAAACTTTAAGTTTAAATGAAAATTCTTCAGCTCAAGATCTACGCAAATATCTAACTAATTACTTTTTATTGCCAAATGTTTCTTTGCCATGGCAGTGGAACTATTGTTTATAAAATAATAAAATACAAAGCTACAGAAATGCAAAAATTTTATTTTGATGTGTACATAGTTGACCATTTCATTTCCACGGCTATTAATAGCCCCAGTGGGGGGAAATAGGTATGCACCTTACCAGGTAAGCCATGTTTTCTTTCAGTTTTTAGTACCAAAATTGTCATCATGGCTAATGTGATCTACTAGTAAAGCACAAAATGAACACCTCCGACGACACATTACATTGTCAGTTGCAAAATAACGTGCAGCCGAAGTTATTTTCAAGCGCCGAACTACTCCGATCGACTGCTCTGCATTACACCTAGCTTACTTTGTAAAGCGCCTCAGAAGTATGTCTGATACCAAATGATCATTCTAAATTCCTACTTACATAAGGCGGCCACGTCTTTGTTAAAGTAATGGAGATTCAGCAGGTAAGTGGTAAGGGACGCCGGGTGAAGGGCAATACCTTACCAGCAACTTACACTTCACCCGGCGGTCCTTACCACTTCACTGACGAATCTCCCTTATAGCCCGAACACAATGAAAACGACGAGCTACAAACCACAGCTGTCAAATTATTTTAACACGTACTCTTATGTAGATAATTATTTTGGCGACGACCGGGCTACGCGGCGGCTGTGGTTGTGGCCAGATTAGATCTATTTCTATTTTTCTGGCGACAGATAACGTTCTTCCTCTTCTTTTATGTCAAACTCATACAAACTCATGATGTCGCTGCCGCGTTCAAAGAAATCATGTCGCCATCGACAAAGCGCTTAGATAATAAAGATGACAAATTGGAAGCTGTGGTCGGTAGCTCGTCGTTTTCAATGTGTTCAGAACTTTACTTTAATAAAGACGTGGCCGCTTTTTGTAAGTAGGAATTTAGAATGTACATTTGGTATCAGACATAAATACTTCTGAGCCGCTTTACAAATTAAGTTACGTGTAATGCAGAGCAGTCGCTCGGAGTAGTTCGGCGCTTGGAAATAACTTCCGCTGCAAGTTATTTTGCAACTGACAACGTAATGTGTCGTCGGAGGTCTTCATTTTCTGCTTTACTAGTAGATGACATTGGCCATGATGAAAATTTTGGTACTAAAAACTGAAAGAAAACATGGCTTACCTCGTGATGTGTTGACCTATTTTCCCAGTGGGAATTGCTGCCCCAGCTCTTTCAGTTACATATGAACCGTTCAGTGCACAAATTGATTAACTCCATCAACAAAACGTTGTGTGCATTGAACGGCTCATATGTACATCTTCAAGAATTTCAGTGAAATACTGTTTATTGTCGCAAAAGAGTTGGCAGCAGACGACTCCAAATTTCAGACTTTCTCTCGAATGTCAAGTCAAAAGCAAAATACAAATTCGAACCAAAATGGACGAAAATGCGCCAAATTGAAGTTTAATTATGTACATATATATTTCGCATTCAAGGATTACTATACATGAACTTAGTCAAAAGATGGTTAATGTTAACAAATATGCATATGAATTCCATTTCGTTTTGTGTTTGACAAAAAGAAAGTAGCTCATTTTTATATACACTGCCGGAACAAAGTATTGGCACAGCAAATTTTTCACAATATATGGAACGATTTTCATTATATTTTTCCGCTAATTTTGTATAAAAATGTGGTTCGTTCTACGACAAAAAAACAAACATATAATTCCTAAACTTTGTGCAAATCTTGCGAAAATTCAGCAAATTTTCATGAAAATTTTTTACTTTTTAATCAGATTTTTTAGAGTTATTTCGAGTATGCAGCTCTGCAGCCCATTAAATTTTAGTAAAAAAATGCAAGTTTCGAGTTAGTCAAGAATCGCATTGATTTTTGAGAACTTTTTTGTTGAAGGTGTTTTGCATTTTTTCCATACAAGTATCTTCGAAAAAAAAATTCCAAAAATTAACGGTAATTCCGAGCTACTTAAAACTTGCACTTTATTATGATAAAATTGATTCGAATACAAGTCTGCATACTGAAAAAAAAATCTAAAAAATCTGATTAAAAAGTTTAAAATTTTCATGAAAATTTGATGAATTTTCGCGAGTTTTGCACAAAATTTTGGAATTATATTTTTATGTTTTTTGTCGTAGAATGAACCATATTTTTATACAAAATTAGCGGAAAAATATTAGAATTGTATTTATTGCGAATTGTATATATTTGCTGTGCCAATACTTTGTTCCGGCAGTCTATTTACATATAACACATAAGTGCGTGTTCAAAATTAATCATTGTTGTTAAAAAGTTGTTGGCTGAACGCGTCTGAGTCACTGTTGGCAATGTCACTTGTACTGTAAAAAACAGTTGGTGGATCAATGGGCGAAGGAGCCGGCGTATTGACTTGAAAGCTTGAGTGGTTAGTTACAGGCGTTTGAATAAACTACTGGTTTCCAGTCTCTTGGTCTTCACTTCACAATTCCTCTAGCAAGAGTAAAGTCCGTATTTTTAACTGCCTGAATCGTACATCTGAAAGATTCGAAATGTCCTCCTGTAAGCTCAACAAAAACATCTTACGGGTATCTGCTTTATTTTCTGTTTTTTTCCTTTAAATAATTCATAACTGCCATGTCAACATCATCCTTTTCAGCCACTACATTAATATCGCTGTGGTCAACATCTTCAGTTGTTTCTACTTCGTCGTAGTGGTGCACGAAGTTTGCAGTATGTTCCAAATGCTGGACTGGCCGAACATACGGCAAAACAAACTCCAATACGTCGTGCAAATAGTAGGGCTTCTTAGCTTTTGCCGAAGAACCACTGGGAGACGGTTTTAAACTCCGGACAAATCCATTCTGTATATTCTTTCATTTCTCCTTACAATCAGCCCCTACAAATAAATTAAAATAAAATTGTTTAGTCTCGTCGTGGTTTGTGGATAAAATTAAAAGTTCAAATGGTAAACATACTTATCTTTTGTTTCAAATGTTAAATGTAAGCGCCGATAAATATTGTATATTTCAACAACTTTTCTATACATATGTATGTACATACCTGATCATTACATCACTTCAGCAATCTCTTACCAAGCGTTTTCCGTCAAATCCTTTCGAGAGTATTCCTTCAGCGTGTTATTATAAATGAGGGGATATTTTTTCTATTAATTGTACGAATTTTATAGTTTCGTCCGCCATTTTCATAAAATGCTTGCTCGCACACGCAAAATTCTAAACAAACTCCTTCTTCCTCTTTTCTAGGCGTTCGTACGCCTAGCTACCAACACTGCTGTACGCCTAGCTACCAACACTGCTGTACGCCAAGCGATTTGCAGCAGGCTCGTTTTAACGAATTCGTGAAGCTGACGACTNTCATAAAATGCTTGCAAAATTCTAAACAAACTTCTTCTTCTTTTCTAAGCGTACGTACGCCTAGCTACCAACACTGCTGTACGCCAAGCGATTTGCAGCTAGCTCGTTTTGACGAATTCGTGGAGCTGACGACTCGTGTGCAGCTCTCCAATTAAATACATGTGTTCGGCATCAAAGCGTACAACTTTCGTATGTAGCATCTAATACGCGTCTAAAGCCATACGCCTCGTGTGCAGACTACCTTAATGTGGCGACCAACATGCCTACAGAGTGGGCAGGTCCACGGACACTGCACTATACGCCCTGTCCACGGAAATACAAGGTGCTCTTGAGTGTGGGGAGACAGTACTCTGTGCCTTCATCGACATTGTGGGGGCGTTTGACAACACCTATCAAGGTAGTGTAGACCGGCCGCTTGAAAAACGTAATGTGCAGGAAACCATCCGCAGGTGGATAGTCAGGTTACTCAACACAAGGATAGCTGAAACCGACAATCGGGGACGGTGTGTTACAGCTACAAACTACAAGAGGTTGCCCACAGGGAGGAGTTTTATCCCCTCTTCTGTGGAGCTTAGTTGTGGACGAACTTCTACGGACTTTCACTGACAATGGCATCCGCTGTCAAGGCTATGCAGATGACATTGTGATTATTGCCAGAGGGAAGTTCGTGAGCACTCTATGCGATATAGTTCAAAGGGGACTAAACCTTGCAAGAGGCTGGTGCTTGAGTATGGGCCTGAGCATCAACCCCTCCAAAACCGTTATCGTCCCCTTTTCTAGAAGAAGAACACTCCCAGGTATGAGGAACATCACTTTGAATGGGGTCGCCGTCAACGTCGGCACCGAAGTCAAGTACCTAGGATTAATACTAGATTCCAGACTTCTGTGGAGGGCGCTAATGGTATGCAAACGTCTGGCCGGGAAGTCTTGGGGATGTAGTCCCAAGATCCTGAGATGGATGTATACCATGATAGTTAGACCAATAGTTACTTATGGGGCAGTGGCGTGGGTCTAGAGAACCACCCTTGCAACGGTGAGACAATCCCTCACTAAGCTTCAACGTCTGGCGTGTGTATGCATCACGGGGGCAATGCGCACATGCCCGACGGCGGCGCTAGAGGTGATTCTCGAGCTCGAGCCACTGCACCTTACCAAAGAACAGGCAGCAAAGCGAACTCTATTGAACTTCGCAAGAGATAGCTTTGGTAGAGGAAAAATCCTACCATCGAGGAACAGAGATAAGCTAGGCTCCCATCCGTTAGCTCTGCTCCCCAGAGACGACAGGCCCAAACTAGTTAACTTTCACAGGAAATTCAAAATAGCGCTTTGCATCAAGTCGACTTGGGGCACCTCTTTTATGGAGAGGAAGATACAAGCGAGCTCAATGCAATGGTATATAGACGGCTCTAAAACTCCCGACGGTATTGGGGCAGGCGTTCACGGGCCAAGGCTACAGCTTTCGGTACCCATGGGCGTATACCCAAGCATCTTTCAAGCGGAAGTCTATGCCATAAGTCTGCGTGCAGAGATTAACCTGCGTAGGAACTATCGTAATGAAAGTATTTTGATCACGAGCGACAGCCAGGCAGCACTCAAGGCCCTCTTATCATTTGAGGTCAAATCCTCTCTGGTTCTTGAGTGTATTGATAAGCTCAACGCCCTGGCGGAGTACAACGACATCCAATTAACTTGGGTGCCAGGTCACGTAGGAGTTGTTGGCAATGAGGAAGCGGACCGACTAGCTGGGAAGGCAGCCGCCTCGTCGCCTATAGGGCTTGAGCCCTTCATAGCGATTGGACCTAGTACAATCAAGGAAAAGATCAGAAAGGAGAGGAACACAGTAAGGAATCAGCACTGGCGTAACACGGTAGGCCCACGCCAGTCTAAAAGCCTACTGGGAGGTTACAACCCTACAAGATATAAAGCAATAATAAACCTCCCCAAAGAGAGGGTAAGGATATTGACAGGCTTTCTGACGGGTCACTGCACAGGTTGGGGATCTGGTCTAACGACCTATGTCGGTTCTGCGATGTGACTGAGGAGACCCCCCTGCATCTGCTTCGCGAATGCGAGGCAGTTGCGAGAAGACGGGAGAGACACCTAGGCCAACTCTGGCCAAGTGAGGAAGTCATACAATCGCTAACCCCCGGAGATCTCCTTAAATTTCCGGGTTCCCTGGGATTAGATGAGGTACTCTAAACAGTCAAGGGCACAATAGATCCTTTGGTCGCAGTGCATACCTCTACTTAATCTATCTATCTATTCAACTCGGAACCCGCTGGTGGTAGTAGAGGAAGACGGAGGCCCCCACTGCGATGGAAATACCAGGTGGAGAAGGACTTGGCTTCGCTTGACATTTCCAATTGGCGTCAGTTGGCACAGAAGAGAAACGACTGGAGTGCTTTGTTGAACTCGGCCAAAATCGCTTAGGCGGTTACAACGCCAAATAAGAAGAAGATTCAAAAGTAAATGAAATTGCGTACAAATGTAAACAAGGACCCAAACAGCTGTCAATTCAGTTAATCATTCACAATGGAGCAAATTTTTGTCGATCAAGTTTCGCAATACAAAAATTAATTATAATCGACTCAATCGACTGAGATCTATTATACTGCCAGTCGACACTCGCAATAGGGGTGTTTATGTCCATCAAAATAAAAATACGATGTTTAGCTTCCGAAAACTTTAAATTTCTTACGGAAATTAATACTAAAATGCAATCAAAGCTATTGCAAAGGCTTGAAAAATATTTAGCTTTCGCTGTCTCTTGGGATGCAGTTATTACAGCGATTCTCATTCCCGATATCAATTTAAAATTTTGCAAGATCCTGCTGGAAAGTGCTGATTCATACACTCTAGAACAGACATGGCCACATTTGCCCGTAGTGGCTTTTTTGCCCATATGGGCAAGCGAGCCCATTTCGCGGGCTAGTGTAATGTTTGGTTATAATTTTTTAATGGTTTGAGTATTATTCTGAGCCCTCCGGCTGCTTTGCTCAAGCGTATAGTATAACACCTGTTTATGACTCAAATACGTCAATTGGAGTTGAGTGAAAGAATGTTTATTCCTTGGCTCATCGCCGATATATATACTACAACATGCTTACAATCTATTACAATAGTTTAGTTATAAAATTACTTATTTACTATGATCGCATTGCTTGGTTACTCCCTAAGCTATTTTCCCTTATTTACGTTCATTCTTTATTTACTTTGGGCACTAATGTTGTATGCGCTGACCCACAACACTCGTCACCCGATCTTGCGTTTGTAATAGCAAGCGTTAAGTGTGCCTCATGTAGCGCTAAACGTTAAGCCACAGTGCAAGTCATTACGAGTGTTCTGCATGTGTCATCAATCCACACTCGATCGTCACAACAAATACGTCGACTCAGCAATATGAGCCACAAGTGTTTGATGTAGGTCAGGCACACTACATCCTACCCCTCCATAAAAATCTAAATAAGTTGTAATTTCTTAAAATTCAAAGTAATTTATACGAGTCGATACGTTTTTTTTTCCTATTTTTTATGTTTTTTTTCGTAGGAGAGGGAAATGCTTTATGCACTGGCCGGGGGCGCTAGTCTCTATACTACCTTCCCCGAGTGTGGGACTCCCACCGAAGCGTGTTGGGCTACCCACTAAAACCCAAACTCCCACCGCCCGCGCAAGAATCCCGCATCTGGCACCGCAATTCTGCATGTCTTCAGATGCAGGAGCGCGCTGTTAGAGCCTTGGGGCTGCTCTTTTGTAGGGGCGTTTCATTCGGGTGTCCTCAGTAGACAACCGTCCTCTCGTTTGCAGCGGAGTACGAATTTCACGTATCTCGCAACTGCTGCCCACTTTTTTGCGCTGGAGATCATTACCCCAACTATGTTGTTCGGAGTTATGTCTCCGTGTCTTTCTTCCAACATTCTGCACGAAATCAAGAAGTGTTCGCAGCTGAAGAATGTGTGGTACACGTTATCTTCGACGTTTCCACAGTAGTGACAGAACGGTGAGTCCACCCTTCCCATTCTATGAAAATATTCTCGGAAGTGACCATGACCGGTGAGGAATTGCGTCAGGTAGAAATCGACTTCCCCATGTGGTCTGTTCAGCCATGTTTCAAGGTCGGCTATAAGGGAGTGTGTCCATCGACCTTTTGTGCTCGCGTTCCAGTTTTGTTGCCACTGCTGGATCAGTTGCTCGCGCGCCCTTGCCGCGGCAGCTGCTCGACCTATCTCGGCACTGAGATTGTAAATCTCTTTTCGCTCGTAAGCAAGTAGCTCAATTGGCATGACGCCAGAAATAACTAGAACCGCGTCCGCGGACACTGTACGGTATGCAGAAGCAATGCGTAGTGCCCCTCTGCGCTGTACCGAAGACATTTGAATCCGGTATTTTTTGACTTTCAATGCGTCAGCCCATATTTCTGCCCCGTACAGGAGCACCGATTGGACCGCTGTCATCAGAAGCTTCCTGCGGCATGGCTTCGGGCCGCCCACGTTTGCCATCAGCCGGCTTAGAGCCGCCGTGCTCTGCGCAGCTTTTTCACATACTCCATGGATGTGTTCCCAGAATGTGAGTTTGCTGTCAAGCTTCACCCCTAGGTATTTTGTAGACCTAGAAGTCGTCACGGGTTGAGGTCCGACCATTATATTTATAATTGTTGGGATCCGTTTCCTGGTGAGGAGCACGATCTCCGTTTTGGCTGTAGCCAATTGCAGACCGTGATCGCTCATCCATCCACTGACGTTGCGCATGACCTGGTTTAGCTTGAGCTGTGCTAGCTGGACATTTCTTGCTGTTATGACGGCTGCCACGTCGTCCGCGAAGGCGACAAGGAAGGCGCTCTCCGGCATTTCCGTGCGCAACAGACTGTCATACGTGGCGTTCCAGAGGTCCGGGCCAAGTACAGACCCCTGTGCCGCTCCGCCGGTTATACGTCTCTTTCTCTGACCTTGTGTTGTGTCGTACAAAAGCCAACGGTCTCTGAGGTAGTCCCGGATCATATCTAGCAAGTATGTTGGAACCTTGAATGACCGTTCCAAGGCCTCCAGCATATCGTCCCATCTTGCCGAGTTGAAGGCGTTCTTGACGTCCAGTGTGACTAGCAGCACTATTGGCCGCGCCTGGTGGCAGGCTTCTTCGGCCTTATGTACCGCCTCGACTACTTCGCCAATTGCTCCTATAGTTGAGTGTCCCTTCCTGAAGCCATGTTGTCGGGGTGAAAGGCCTCCCTCGCTTTCTATGGCTGACGTCAAGCGTATTTTGAGCAGACTCTCCATCATTTTGCCTGCTGTGTCTAGCATGCAGAGTGGCCGGAAGGATGAAGGAGAGTTTGGGTCCCCTTTGCCCTTGGGTATAAGCACCAGTCTCGCCTTCTTCCATTGGCTTGGGAAAACCCGGGCCCTAAGGCAGCTGTTGTACATGTTAAGCAGAAGATCAGGGCTCGTTTCCGCTGCTAACCTGATTGCCTCCGCTGGTATGCCATCTGGGCCTGGAGCCTTGCCGGCTTTCATGCTTCGCAGGGCTAGCTTCAGCTCGTCTGTCGAAAACAGTGGTGCCTCGGCTTGCTCCTCGACGAACACTGTGTCGGCTCTTAGTGGGTGTGTGGGAAATAGCGCATCCACTATATTCTTAACTCGGGCCTCATCCATCGCCTGTGATGATGTATGGAACTTTTTCATCACTATTTTGTATCCCTGGCCCCAGGGATCGCGATCCACTTCGTCGCATAGCGCTTTCCAGCAGTTCCGTTTGCTCTTCTGTATCTCGGCCCCAAGTGCTTTCTTTGCGCTTTTGTAGGCTGCTGCTCTGGTCAGCGCCTCGGGTCTACCACGAGCGCGCGTTGCGAGTCTCCGCATTCTATGGCAGGCCCTTCGCAGCTCAGCAATTCGGTCATTCCACCAGTATACCTGCTTTTTACCTGACCATGCTCTCCTCTGTGGCATTGAGGCTTTGCATGCCCGGTGAATGCAGCGCATAGTTTCTTCGACCAGCTTAGTACAAGACTCCCTGTTGTGGATCTCTCCCGTTGTGGGTGAAATGCCTTGGGAATCTGCTAGGAGTGACGTATCGAACTTGCGAACATCGACCCTAGACGGGTTCCATCCTGGTTTCCTGCGAGGGATACTACGTGTTTGCCCTCGCGTGATGTCAGTGACTTGGAAGGTGATGTAGTTGTGGTCGCTACCACTCAGGTCTTCCATCACTCTCCATCCGTCAGCCCTTCGAAGAAGGCTTTCTGAGACCAGGGTTATGTCGGGGATAGAGTATCCAAAACCCGGCCTTCGATATGTAGGGGTCGTTCCGGTGTTGAGGATGGTCAGGCCAATGCGGGCTGCCATTTCAAGGACCAGTCTTCCCCTGGTGTTTGTTTGGGGCATACCCCATTCCACGCCTCTTGCGTTGAAATCTCCAGCAACAATTATGTGGCCGGTTATATCGCGCAATTCGTCTTCAAGGTCTTCGAGCTTTCCCCTGAAGACAGGGACTGTGTCGTTTGGAGACAGGTAGCAGCTCACCACAGTGATTTGCGCCATTTTAACCCAGACGTAGCAGCGTCCTACCCCGCTGCTCTCTGCGCGATGGTTGGGGTTAGCAATCCATATCGCGGCCGAGCCTGATTGGTCAACATGCCAGGTTTCTTTTGTTCTATAGGGTTCACTGATGATGACAGCGTCTGCTCTTTGTTCAAGAACCAATTGGTCCAGCAGGTCATCAGCTACCCTACTCCTGTTCATATTGCCTTGTATAAATTTAATCATATTCTCCCAAGCTTTGTCTTAGCCTCAGCAAGGGCATCCCTGAAGGCCTTGCACGCTCCCCACCCGGGCAGGTGATTGAAATTTTTCTGTCCATCTCCTGCCGAGCACAGGTAGCAGCTTGGGCTTTCTTTACACGCAGAGGCTATGTGGCCCTGCTGACCACATTTCCAGCATGAACTGCTTCTGTCTGGGCCTTTGCATGCCGCCTTTTTGTGGCCATACCCCAGACAGCGGAAACACCTTTGGACATCCGCGCGCTCTCGGACGCGGCAGATAATCCAACCTACTCGCAGCTTCCCCTTTTCAATAAGAGTCCGGCCTGGCAGTTCATCGATTTCCACCACGGCCATTCTTTGTTCTCGCGAGTTTACAGCGAGGAGAGAGACGCGAAGTTGGCCATTCATCTTGTCTCCTAACTCCCCGCGTATAGCGTTCTCCACTTCTGGGGCCGTGGTTAGGCAGTCCATGCCCAGAACTTCTAGACGTAAACGTCTAGTGAGAATACGGGCGTCTCCAAGCTGGCCAATGGCAGTGCACACATTTTCTTTAAATGCTGAGTGGTCGCCACAGCGCTCCATTTCGATGAGCACGCCGCCATCGCGGGTTTTCCGAGTTTACCACGTATCGTTCCCAGGACCTCTGCATAGATTTTGCCTTCAGCTGGCTTAATGATTAGTTTGGCGAGACTCTTCTTTTTTCTCACCCTCTTCTTTTTTTTGCGGCTGGTCGCCTCGCCCTTATTGACCAAGGGTTCACCTGGCGCTGGCCCTGGCTTGGGCTTTCTGCTTTTTCCAACCGTTTTCTATTGATTAGCTGGTACGCTTTTCTGTGAATTGTTATTATTATTACCATTATTGTTATTAGGATTTTTAATAATAATATTTTTACTACTATTATTATTATTATTAGTAGTATTTTTTTTCTTTTCCGGCTCGCCTGTTGGGGAGTCGGATCGAGTTCGCGCTCTCTTTTGCGAGCCAGGGCCAGTTTTCTGCAGCTCGGAAAGGGTAGACCCCTTCCGGCGCTGCTCTCGGAGGTAGCTTAGTATATTTAGGCTCTCCTCGATTTGGGCCATACCCGTTTTTATGTCCATGGACACATTTTTCTGCTTGGAGACAGCACTCTGCATCTTCTTCAAGACGAGCCGAATCTGGGCCAATTGCTCATATTCATTGCCTTCGCACGTTCCCAAGCTTGCGGTGGCATGCTTGTCTCTGTTTGTAGAAGCTGGCGTTTGATGACCCCCATCCCGGGTGCCGGGAGTTGTCGTTTGCAAAGGTGTACCCTTCTGCACCACGTCGACGGCTTTCACCGTGCTCGTGGTGCCGGCTTTTGCCTGCAGAGGAGTTTGTGGCGGGGACCGCACAACTCTACTGCTCTTTCTAAATGCGCTGACACAGGAGATTCATCAAGCATTTCTGATCTTTTAAATCAGGCCCTCGGCTCCTGCCGCTCTTGGTCTGGGACTGCTTATTGGTTATTCGCAGTTAACCCACCGAAGTAGGCCGTTCACGATCCGCCCTGTGTGACCTCGGTAAGGCCCTGAGCTTAGCCCTTACCTTTACATTTTAATTGCTGTGTCTACATTTGACTAAATTATTATTATGTAATTCTACTTTTTTTCTATCAGTAATGTACTATTTGGCCCTTTTTGATCTGTAATCTTGAATGGACCTTTAAATGGTTTTTCCAACTTTCTCTTGTTTCCTACTTTTACATATGGCTCACCTCACGGTGACGGGCGTGACATTTCAACACACATTTGAAGGTTTAATTCTTAAACTGTAATATAAAACTCTTTAAAACGAGTATTTCTTAATAGGTTTCCGAGGTATACACAATGCCAAGAAAATAAATATCAAAAACAATTTAATCCAAACGAGTTATAAGAACTTTAGTCACTGTGATGGGTGTGACAAGTACGCAAACCAAATTAGCTACTACTTACTACTTGTATCAGAGTTTTTCTGCTAATTATGTCTTCTGCTTATGGTTTTAAATAGTTCGTTGTATAGTTAAATAAACATTTTCAACATTTACGCCGAATTTTACCTTACCTCTATTGGAAATTATAGATTATATTCTCCAAATTCCACTGTGACGGGTGTGACTTGACTTTGTGACGGGTGTGACAAGTTGAGTATGAATACAAAAATACACATTATTAGACAACTAAACTAACTTTATTTCTCAAAAAACCGGATTTTACGAACACATAAAATATTCTGCCACCTAAAGACGAGATAATCCCTGATCAGACTCTTCATCTCCACTGTCTGTCTTAGCATTGTAAAGTACCTTATTTTTTTATAGTACCACACTTTTGATGAGGCTGTTACCTGTCAAACCTTATGAGATACTGTTTTTGCCCTGACAAGTGAAGTAATGGTTTCTTTTTATCGGTGACAGCATAGCTTAAGTTTTCCCATCACTCGAGCAACATATCTTTATGATTAGCTTTATCATCGGTGATCCCAAACAGATATATGATACATTTCAGAGTAGCAGATAAGTAACGGTAGTAGTCCCTGGCCGTATTTATTAAAATTTTTAATTGTGACGGGTGTGACATGTGACGGGCGTGACCAACATAATCGGTTTTTTTTTCGAACATGAAAGCATATAAATACTTAAAATCTATTCGCACATATTCGTCTGTGTCATAGTTACTTTCGTCAGCTTCCTTCCTTCAAGAAAATAACTATTTTGTGTATTTTATGACGGAAATGACATTAAAATATGCTTTGATTCAATATATAATGAAATATTTAGTACTTGCCCGAAAACACTGTTACAATGCTGACAAATTGTTCTCTCCATTGACCATTTAAACAGTGGAAAAAACACAATAGACTACGAAAACCAGTCTTGTCAATTTTGAAGAAAATTAACCTCTGATATGAGTTTGTAGACTGTACGACCTTAAGTAAAAAAATATCTCATTTTGAGATAAATTTCGAAATTTTGGCATTTAGTCTTGAAAGTTAGATTTATTTACTCTTACTTACTAGAAACAATTCACTTAAATCCTTAAGTTTATTTTCGTCTCATTCGGTATCGATTATAGTGGAATAAGCCTTATACAAATTCTCCTACTTGGAAATTTGCCTCTTTTACATTGCTCTGCTTATTTCTATTCACAATTTTTGATTGTAATAAATTCTCTTTTGCTTTAGTGCGCGCGTATCTCAGTTTCAGTTTCAATTCTGATACATAAGCATCAATATGTACAATGTCTCTCTATTCTTCTTTATCTCACATGCTTTATGCTCTTAATTTGCCATAGACTAACTCAAAGGGAGTATATGTTAGTTGTGTGTGGAGTTGAATTATAACTATAGGGAACGTACCCATACTACGTGACCCACTTTTTGCAATTTCAATGTTAAATTTGTCGGTGTTATGTGATTTATGCAACA
This sequence comes from Rhagoletis zephyria, assembly GCF_001687245.7. Lineage (NCBI taxonomy): Eukaryota > Metazoa > Arthropoda > Insecta > Diptera > Tephritidae > Rhagoletis > Rhagoletis zephyria. Next base: position 355,988 of record NW_016157242.1, read on the forward strand.
ATTGCTAAAATATCATTGTGGTCTTATTTTTTAGGTATGATCTTTTTAATGAATATTCATTTTTGGGATTTTAGTAAACTAGGACTGAGTATTTCATGTTAAAGTAAAACGATGTTAACTTAGATTTATTTTTAGCAATTTATTAATTTCATTAGACCCGCAAACTCGTTATCCGCCACTATTCGATAAAGTTTGTATCTCAGTTTATTTACCACTCCTCTTAGACTTTAAGCAACACAATTTTAGCTGCTGGAAAGTGCAGGTTTTGATGAAATTTTCGTTTTTCTGGCCTACTGGGAATTTCATTTTCTTCGAGTAACTCATTTGCATTTTATCTCGACCGAGACAAATTCTTGTATTTTTGCTTTGAATAGAGAAAGCCTGATTCATTACATTTCCCATGGTATCCCATTTTTGTAAATAGAGCAAGAAATATTGAACTTATAACGGAATTTTGTTGACCCAACTTGACTTTTTTATCGATATTTTCCACGCCCATAATTAAAACAAAAAAAATTTATTTTTAAGTCCATTTCTGTCAGTTTATAATTCCTTGTTATAGGGAAATTCTAAATATAAATTCTGGGCATTTTAGCCTTTGAAGTTAGTTAAATATTTCAGTTTTTGCATTTTTAAAAATTGCAGTTATATAATAGGGTGGCGTGACAGTAACTATAAATTACCAACTTTTTGTAAAAAGCTTCGCCTATCTTATAACGTACCTTGTGCAAAATTTCATTAATCTATCTTCAATAGTTTTCGAATTACAGGATTAAAAGCAGCTAGATGGGTCAAATCTTAGACTGTGCGCTCCCCCGTAAGTTAAAAAAATTTATTTGGATTATAGTATGAATTTGTCTTTATTAATACTGCGCTTGCTGCGTTAAAACACGCTAGATTTCCTTCGAGGATGTTGACTACGTGATAAAAACCTAAACCCCACGCCCCTCACTGTGACCAAGCGTGGTCTCAGCGGTCCTACTGTGTCTATTGTGATTACCTCAAAAGATGATGTGAAACCTTTATTTTCTGTATTTCGTTATCTTGACCTTAGCACAAATTTTACAGTTATTAACTATTTCCTTAACCATTTTGCTCATGTTTTTCCACACATACCTTTGCTTCAACTTGCCCACGCATTTTCTTATTCCGCAATACCCTCCTTGCAATGATTCATGATACTCGCGTATTAGTCTTTTCATCTCCTGTCTGTTCTTTATTTCTTTCGGTGGCTTATAAGCAGAGCTGGGTCGTAATGATTCCTTTAGGAATTAAATTACTCCCAATTACAGATTACAAGGAATTGTAATTAGGAATCAATTCCTTCAGTCCACAGCAAAGGAATCGATTACTTTTTCAATTCCTTGAAGTAATTTCAAATGTAATTGGTTTTTTCTTTAATTCCATTACAAGGAATTTCATATTAAGGGTATTCATCAAACCTTATAAATGCATTGTAAACCGTACAAACTTATAATTGTGTAAACCTTATAAATGAACTGTCAAAATTTGTATGGCGACTCGTTTACACGTTTCTGATAAATTTCTCCAGCGATTTCACTTAATAAACTGAAGCCAATGCAACTCTGTCGCAACTCTAGCTATGTTTTCTTGGGCAATAATCGGGATCCACAAACAAATTTTGCACGCAAATTCAACATCAACGATATGATCCTGATAGAGATCTGGTTCAATTGTTATCCGTTCTGTTTGTTTTGTTTCACCGATAATTTGCCGGCAAAGTTTGGTAGACGTAACAAATGAATTCATACACAAACAAACATTCTGCCATTGTTTCTTCTAACTTCCTTCAAATAAATAGCCTTTATGTTATATGTATATTTATTTAAACAGATTCTATCTCCTCTTTATCCTCGTGCTAGTAGAATAAAGTTAGTGATACTGAACTCTATAACCAAAGAAAACACAACTATTGTCGCACGTGTAAACGAAAAGACAGTGTGGGTCGTTCATGTAACAGAGTGCGTAAACTTATAAGATTATCTGCTTGGTAAAGTTATCGGTTTAGATGAATACCACTATTGTTATTGGAATAAATTACGTGCTAGTAATGAATTTTTTTCCAATTACTTTGAAAGGAATTGAAAATGTAATTGTTATTTTTTTTTCAATTCCATTACCTGGAATTGCAAGAGTACTTTAGTTTTTTCAATTACTCAAAGGAATTGTAAAAGTAATCGAGAAACTGAAAGTTCATTCACGAATGTACAATGTGGAATTTTTGTTGTGGTCAAAGATTAAAATCGAAAGCACACATTGGACATCTTCTATGTATATCTATATATATAAAAATGTTGTGTTCGTATGTCACGGTCATCAAAACCCGAGAACGGCTGAACCGATTTGAATCATTTTTTTTTATTATTCGGTATAATACCAGAACCAATGATATCGCAAAAATTTGGAGGGTTGCCACCTATTTAAAAATTTTTAAACACAATTATATTGATAAAATTAATGAATTATTGCAATATGGCTATCAAGTTAAAGAGGTGTAAGAAAGATAACTGCTGCAAGTATTTTTGACGAGGGTTGCCACCTATTTGAAAATTTAAACTCAGTCAAATTGTAAAAAAATGAAATATTGCCATGTGGGTATCAAACTAAAGAGTTTTAAGAAGGCTTACTGTCGAAAATATGATTGCGGAGGGTTGCCATCTGTTTGAAAATTTAACTTAATTACATTGATAAAATAAATAAAATATTACNTGCCACCTATTTGAAAATTTAAACTAAGTCAAATTGTTAAAAAAAATGAAATATTGCCATGTGGGTGTCAAACTAAAGAGTTTTAAGAAGGCTTACTGCCAAAAATATGTTTGAGGAGGGTTGCCATCTGTTTGAAAATTTAACTAAATTACATTGATAAAATAAATAAAATATTACAATATGGGTATCAAATTAAAGAGGTTTCAGAGAGATAACTGTTGGAAATATTTTTGAGTTGGCCTGCCACCTATTTGGAAATTGTAACTCAGTTAAATTGATAAAGTAAATGAAATGTTGGCATGTGGGTGTCAAACTAAAGAGTTTTGAAAAGGCTTACAGTCTACCATGAACACTTCCAGAAATATGCAATATGAAAAGTTCGGTTTATATGGGAGGTGCCACGCCCCATTCTTCAACCATGCAAATTTTTCTCCATGAGTATGGAATTGGTCTTATATATGTATATATCACCATACCCAGTTCTAGTCCTCTACCACAAATATATGCAGTTTGAAAAATTCGGTTTGTATGGGAGGTGCCACGCCCCCTTTCTATATCAAATCTTTTTTTAGCCTATAACCATCCGTGGAAAGTCTGCAGTATATTCCGAAATTTCAAAAAAATCGGTACGGCCTTTCTCGAGCTTTGCGAACAGAAAAAAATGCTTTTCAAAATATATATTAGTATAGACTAGCCAATATCTGCTTGTTTTGCGGCTTAAAACACTACTACCGATGAAAATCGATGGATAAATAAGCAAGTTTGCAAGGGTTAGGTTGAAGTGGCTGCTAGGCCCAGAGGGCGCCAGCACACTTAGGCCCGATCATAGCCCATTGTGATTTGCAAGGGTTAAGTGAAAGTGTAATAATTTTTTGTATAAAATACTAGCAGGAAATAATGTTACCCATACGCCATATCGTACATGACCGTATGACCATGTTTAAGTTTGATTTTTTTCATTCGCAATGAAAACTTAAAATGAAAATAACTTGACTAAATGACCTTATCTAAAAAAAAAGGGTATACAGATCCGTAACATACTACTTAAAATTAATTTTACGTCTCTCGGCGTTTTTTGTGTAATTTTAGCGTCGTTACAGTGTTATCATCAAAATTTAGCCATAGCAATGAAATTTGTTTATAAAACTCTTAGGAGGTAGGATCTCCAGTCCCACAGGGCTCGTAATTCAAGCGGACTCTATCCTCATTTGTAACGCAGGATACCAGTAAGAGTACTCCAACGGCCCCATAAGGCACGCCATTTTGGGTAGTATTAAGGGTACCATAATATACACAATTAACTCAGTGCATTTTTATAGATACGCAGGGACTAGTCCAAGAGAACAACAGTGCCCAAGGCAGCAACATTTATGGGTCTTATCTGCCGCGAAGCGCGTTCGCGGTAGGATCTGGAAAATTTAACCGTTACCCTATAAACTGAACAGCTACAGTCTAAGCTATTCAGTTTTCTTAAAGTCCAATTAGTAATACTACTTAGGTATAAGTTGTTTATTCAAGGTAGTTAGCAACCAAGAAATTTAACAAAGCTATTGCAATTCAACAGTAACACATTTTTTTTCTAAATTTTTCGATTACTTTTTAAATTACTTTGAGGAATGGCATTGAAAAAAAAATCAATTACATTTTCAATTCCTTTCAAAGGAATTGGAAAAAAATTAAATTTTCAATTTCTTTCAAAGGAATTGGAATAAAAGAAATTACATTCCTAGCACGTAATTTATTCCAATTACGATATGAAATTCCTTGTAATGGAATTAAAGAAAAAAACAATTCCATTTGAAATTACTTCAAGGAATTGAAAAAGTAATCGATTCCTTTGCTGTGAACTAAAGGAATTGAACCCAATTACAATTACTGGGGAATGTATTTGTAATTGTAATGTAATTGCATTTACCCAGCTCTGCTTATAAATTAATATGTATAGACATTTTTCACATTTCAATTCTTCTTGCAGCTCATTATATACTTTCTTCAATTCATGCGTTATTATTTTTCCGAAAATCTCATTATTTCCAGCTAACGCTAGCTTAGTAATTGCTTGCTTATTCGCTTCGGATGACAACTTCCTCAAAATCAATTTTAACTCTGATAGTGATTTTTCGCTATATTCTACAATTATGCCACCTTTCGCTGCAAAAATGTTTATATCTTCGGCCCTTTTTTCATTTTTATTCTTGTAATTTCTTTCCGGATTCTTCACTTTATCTTCAATCTTCCCTAACTTCCTGAACTCAAGTTTCTTAACGTACCTTACATCCGAAATCGATGTAGCGTTCCAAATGTGGAGGTGATTAATCTCCTCACCTGAAATCGAGGTACCTAAGTACAAGGTCACGCACTTCTACCTTGTCTGTTCCTTCTTTGCCCTTCTCTAATTTTACTTTCATCTTTCTAGTTTATACATTAACACTACATGTAGGAATCATTTCTGCTAACTTCTTAGAATCAAAAAAATTGTGGTTTTGCGCTACTGCAGTTCAGACGTGTTTTTTTTGCTCCGCGCTTATCTGGCTTTTTAAGCGTTCTTTGTGAATTTTAATTCGCTTTGTTAGTACGAAGCTCATAATATACTGAGATAGTGACTCTTAATAATGTGAATTTCACTGACTCAATATTTATTAAATGTAAAAATATTCATACAATGCCTTGTCTTTGTGGTCAAAAGGTTGATCGTACTTAATCTAAAGTGCAGTGTGCCGGGTGTAAAAACTTATTTCACCTCAAATGTGTTGGTATATTCCAAGCCGATCTGGACTTCTTACTCTCATCTAATAAGCCGTTTCTTTGCAAAAACTGTACGGATGACCGTCGTTCATCTCTCCGCTGCCCTTCCACACCCGTTGGTTCGGGTGGGAGCACTAGTGCTAAAGAAGCTCTTAATACAGACTCTCTAAGAGATAACTCAAGTGAAATCGCTACTGAGCATGACTTTCAACTAAAATCTACACTGCTAACTGTGGTTAAAGAACTTTCTGCTCTCAGGGCAGAAAATGCTCGTATCTTCTGTTTGCTAGGTGCTTTGCATGAAGACAAAATGCCGCTAATAAAGAAAAGTGATGATTTGCATGTAGAAGTTCGTGTTTTGCAAACTAAGCTAAACGACAAAGATGCCGACGTATCCTCGTTGACTGCGGAGATAAAAAGCCTTCGCAGCATTGTTGACAACTTCACTAGCCTCAATGGAAACCGCGCTATTGCTGTTAACAAATGTAAGGAGATGATTGACAATGAAAATCAATCTCTTTTACGCTCTTCTCCATCATACCCAGCCGCCGGCTTTCTGCATGGGACTAACGTTACTGCTGCTCATGCTGAACAGTGTTTACCTACACCAACAGAAACTCCCCCATCTGCTCTGTCTACTAAGTGCACGGAATCGAATGCTGCTCTGCCCCCCAATGGGTCTAATAAGCGCATGGCGCTCAATACGAATAGCTATGCTGCTGCTGCCGGTACTAACTCAATTAAAGCTAATGTTAACAGCTCTGTTATCACTGCTGCTGGCGCTGTTGTTGATGCCGACGTGGATGTTAATTCTTTGAATGCTGATATTGATGTTGTGCCTGATGCTGGTTCAGAGCCTGCGGTTTTTTCTGGCTCGAATGGTTGGAAAACTGTGCCTCATAAGACGAAAACTCCGAAACGTAAACAGGTTGTGGTTGGTCGAAATAAAAACGCTGAACTCGACATTATCGTAAAAATGAAGTGGGTACATGTATCCGCTTTTAAGCCGTCCGTTTCTACTGATAAAATCATCGAGTATTTATCTAAACAGTCCGGTATCGACATTTAACATTTTGCATGCCACAAGCTTATTAAGAAAGACGAACCTTTAGACAAGCTTCGAAGCATAAATTGCAAATTTGGAGTTTCGTATGCATATTATGAAGATATCTTGAAGGCTTCTGTTTGGCCTTCTGGTATAAATGTCCGACCATTCCGCTTTTTTCAAAGGGAAGCCCCATCGGAAGCGCACAAATAGCTTGAATTCTGGCAACTGTAGCTCAGCTCCTAATACCATGTCCCCACCGAAAAGCTAACCATCTCAAATCGAACTTAACCACATAACTAACTATTGCTGTCCACACTGCGGTTTGAGGTTTATAAAACAGTTCAAATGTAGAGAACAGTGTTCGGAGCAAAGCAAATTTTCCCTACTAGATTTAATTTTTTATTTTCGTTTCAGACATTAATTGTTTGACTTAAATATTTTCTATTCATTCAAAAATAAGAACGCGAGCAAAGTAAGGATAATATGTTACATATTTAGGTAATTCTTAGCATTTTCTATAAAGTAGAACGTATCTAACACTTAATTTTTTAAAGAGCAAAAGGATCTAAACCTTTTCTACTATATATAAATTTCATTCTACATATATTTTTTAAAAACTTAAGTAAAGTTCTGCATCCGCCAATTTCTACAGCCATACATCTAAAAATAACGAAGTTACTTTATTGACGCATTGCTATGAAAGAGTTACTTTTTAACAGTGAGATTTGGCTAACTTTCAATTTTTTTACTGAAACCGGTGGTGAACACTCAAAAAACAGC
>NW_016157242.1:364678-379478 GCF_001687245.7 Rhagoletis zephyria
CACATACACAGTGAGGCCCAAGTGCTCCCCTTAAGGGAACACAACAAGATGCTCTGTAAGCAGTTTCTTGTGGGGTGTCACAGAAGTGAACACCCCAACAGACCACTGCTGGAGGAGGAGCCTCCGCCCAGGCACGTCAGGGGGCACCTATTCATGTACAAGGACGCAGTCCAGACCTACACAGACCAACCACTGGACCCAATGACGTACAGACGAGCGATTAACGACATTCATAGGGGGTCTGTCTCCACCTACCTCGACTCCCGGCCTAGGAATGTCGTTATCGGAGCCCAATCACCACCTGTGGAAGAGACGGAGCTTCAGTTACCTAGAGAGACCCGCGTTAACCTGGCTCAGTTACGGTCTGGATATTGTAGTCGCCTAAACAGCTACCTGTCCAGACTCGACCCAAACATCCCAAATGAGTGCCCGGCATGTGGAGACTCCCCCACGACACCAACCACCTCTCCACATGCCAGCTCAATCCGACTCAACTAACACCCCTCTCCCTTTGGTCCGACCCTATCGAAACAGCTCGTTTCCTGGGCCTACCGTTAGTTGAGCTTGACGATAATGATTAAAAGTTGACCCGAAACAGGCGGGGCTTAGTAGTGCCGCTACAACAACAACAACAACAACAACAACTCAAAAAACAGCCCCAAGAGGGGCATAACATGAATGAAAAAAACGGAATAGATTGGAAGTCAAGCGGAGTAGAGGAGTAGATTTCAAATTTTTTCAAAAACCGGAGTAAATCTAATCTGATCTTAGTTGAGTCCAAACACTAGTAGGGAACGAATTCTTTACATTTTAACGCTAATGACCCACAGATGGCGGGAAAACACAGGGTTGTATCAGACTTTCGACGTGGTTTCGAGTTGGTTAGCTTCTAACCATCTCAGTGAAATGGTTAAGTGCTGTCATTTTTATATGGCGAAACTACGCTAAATCAAGTGGGTTATCGGGATAACCAACTCAATAGCCATAACTACGTGGTTAGCTCCGGTGGGGACATGATATAAGGGTCTTCAAATTTATTTTCAAAATATGTCTGGAATGCGGACTAAAACCAAAGAGATATTTTTATCAACGTCCCGCGTTGACTTTGATGTCTATGTTTTTGTGGAAACATGGCTGAATGCTGACTTTCATGACGAAGAGTATTTTAATCCAACTTTATTTAATGTATTCAGGAAGGATAGAGATCCGGTGAAGACTGGTCACTCCAAAGGTGGTGGTGTCCTAATCGCCTTAAAGCGCTGTATCCGCTCGTCGTTACATCAATTAGGGAATCTAGATACTCTCATAGATCAAATTTCTGTTTGTGTCTATGGTTCGCTTGGAAAATTATTCATTTGCACATCCTATATCCCGCCAAATAGTACGGACTATCTATACAGCTGTCATGTTGACAATATCGTCGATCTTTGTGAGCAGAATCCTGACTCTTCGTTTTGCATTCTTGGCGATTTCAATCTTGCAGCTATAGTCTGGTCTGACCTACAAAGAAATGGTTTCCTGACTCCAACACACGTAAACAGGACGTACGAGATACATTTTCTGGATAGTCTGCTTAGTTTAAACTTAATTCATAATCTAATAAGTTGTCTAAAATTCTTGACCTTGTCTTTGTTGATGAAAATTCAATATTTAACTTAGAGGAATGCAGTTTTCCGGTTAGTAAAACTGATATGCATCATGTGCCCATAATTATTTATTTGGAAATGTTTGATAATTTCACTGCAAGGAATATAACGTCTGGTTTCTTTAACTTCCGCGATGCTAACTTTCAGGCTTTCGATATTGCCTTGTCTGAAATCAACTGGCACTCTGTTTTTATTTCTAAGATCGTCTCAGAGTGTTTTGATTCTTTTGTGTGCACACTGAATAATCTTTTTTCTAAATATCTTCCGCTGCTGCCGCCTAGGATTCATAGGTACGCAAGTAGACTCAAGAATCTTAAAAACAAAAGAAACAAGTATTATAAACTACATAAAAGTCAGCTTCATAATGTTAATCTCAAGGCTAAATATATCTCGTTCATGAGACAATTTAACATCTTGGATAAATTTCTTTATATTAAGTTTATTAGTAAATTTGAGTCTGATTTGAAGGAAAATCCCAAAGCCTTCTGGAGCTTCATCCGTTCCAAATCGGGCTCCTCAAATATACCTTCCTGTATGTACTATAATGGTAAGTGTTCTGAGTCGATTAGTGATACTGTCGAATTTTTCGCTGAGTTTTTTAAATCAAATTTTGTCGTTGATGACAACTCTCCCAGGTTTCCAGTTAACTCTTGTCCTCCACAAGGTTTAGACTTTGGATCGATGTCTTTGACAGAATCTGACATAATCAGAGGCATACTCTCTCTTAAAAAGTCTTTTAAATGTGATTCCGACGGTATTTGTCCCTTTTTCCTTAAGCAATGTCATTCCTCCGTTTGTGTTCCACTGTGTATGATCTTCAATCTCTCTCTTCGTTCAGGTGTTTTCATCGAGCGCTGGAAAGCAGCGTCCATCACTCCCATCTTCAAGTCAGGTCGTAGGAATGATGTTTCTAATTACAGACCTATCTCTAAATTAACTGTTTGCTCCAAGCTTTTTGAGAAGGTGGTAATGGAGAAACTATCACTTGTTGTTCGTCCTGTTTATTAACGATATCGGGTCTTGTTTCAATAACTCTGATTACCTGCTGTATGCCGATGATCTGAAACTGTTTCGTAAAATCAATTGTGTCTCCGATTCGCGGTTACTTCAAGAAGATCTGTTTAATCTCGAAGTATGGTACCAAAAAAATATGTTATCCCTCAATATAAAGAAATGCTTCCATATGACCATCGCTAAAACATCTAAAATTTTTCTAACTAACTATTATATTTCAAATGTACAACTCGCTTCTGTTAATGACTTTGTTGATCTTGGTGTCGTTTTTGACTCTGGGTTCACCTTTGTTAATCACATATGCCATATTCTTCCGAAGCCTTACACGAACCTAGCTTTTCTGCGAAGGCATGCGAAGGATTTTAAGGATCCCTATACAAGGAAAACTCTCTTTAACTCTCTTGTTCGTTCAAAGCTTGAATATGCCTCGGTTATCTGGAGCCCTATATATATTTGCCATGCACTTCGTATCGAACGTGTCCAGAGAAAATTTATTCGGTTTGCCCTCTCTTAACTCTCTTGAGTGTAGAAGACATGTCCATTCCCTTATGTTTGTTTACGACCTGATTTCTGGCGTCATTGATTGTCCGGAATTACTTGTGCATATCGGTTTCAATGTCCCGAGCAGAATATTGCGGTGTGTCCCGCCGTTTTATATTATCCCTGCTAAAGCTAATTATTGGGCTCAATCCCCGATTTGGAGGGCTCTTAATGAACATAATGCAATTTCAAAAAAGTTAAGTATTGAATTTTCTATTAGTAGGCAGTCTTTCAGAAGTTTAATGGAATCTGTGTACTCCTAGTGTAGTTCTTAATTTTTTACCTATTAATTTTATTCTAGTCTGTAAGATTCTTTGTAATCATAGACTCAATGAACACTGAATTGAATTGAATTGAATTGAATCTAGCTCTATCCTGGAGAGAGCATCTGCATTTGTGTTCATCTTTCCCTGCTTAAAAATTATATCAAAATCAAAATCCATTAAGGCTATTCGAATTGCCTCAATGAATTGCGAGTAGTTATTTTTCAATCACTGGCTTATTAAATTCATGTTTGTTTAATCAGCCCTATTCTGCATTTCGACTCGAATCGAAATTTTCTCCGTTTGGCAACTTTGGTATTCTGCGTTCCGTTTCCTTTCGATCAATCTTCGAAATTTACGATTATACCTATTCTACATTTCGATCGTAGTTCCGTTTTTCTAAGTTGCAAATTTGTTGACGGAGAACGTTTCAATTGTTATTTTGTGGGTTTAAATAATAAAATTTTATAAAAAATTTAAGTAAAATATACTGTGAATGATTGTAAAAGTCATCATAAATGAATTTTCTCGATTTCTGTGTTTTCGAGAGCGGTAATACGGGCAATACGAAAAATTTGCTCAAATAATGGCAACCAAAAGGGATATTGCGCGACGTTTTCAAAGTGGAAGTCCAGGCGTTTTTGTTTACATTATCTATAAATAAGACTGTGAAATGCACTGAATAAAATTTATTCTTTTTATATAAAATTAATAGATGTATGCACATAGATACTTACATACATAAAATGTGAAGTTACATAAAAAAGATGCATTTATTATTGCACTCGTTTTTACTAACTTTTTAAAAAGAGGTGCGTATGTTGTCTCGAATTCGATTTGCTATGGAAAGATAAGCTTTGTTCTTCCCCTCCTCCTGACGGGATTATTTCATTCTTATAATTATGTATCCACTTAAATTTTATTTTTAAATTACAGTGATGCTAGGTATATTTAGTTGTTTTAAAATATTTACAAACTTTAACTTCATATGCTGATATAGTTTGGTGGCAAATATTTCTTTGGTTTGTTTCGATTTCACACATTCCTAGGCAAACAGCTGATTTCGAAAGATGTTTTCTCTCTTCCTCTTTTTCTTTCATTTCGATCGTAACGCAGAATACCTAAGTTCGATTCCAGCGGAGAGGAATGTGGGAACGTAATCGAAATGCAGAATAGGGCTGAACGATTTACTTGCAAAAGCTTATGGTCTATCTTTTCCATCTCCCCTTGCGACAAGACCGCACCTGGCGAATAATTGGAAGCATCAGTCGTTAGGATAAACGGCTTGGTAAAATCTGGGTATCTCAGTACTGGTGGAGAAAAAAGATTCTTCTTCAAAGTGGTAAAAGCTTTCTGATGTTCTTCTGTCCAACTGAAAATCTGTTTTTTCTTTAACAAGTTATTCGATGGTCTGGCTATGTCAGCAAACTCTTCGATGAATCTCCTATAGTAATTACAAAAAGCTACAAATCTCCTCCCCTCGTCAGCATTCATTGGTATTGGATAATTCTTTATTACTTCGAATTTACTTGGATCAGTGCTTACGCCGTCTGCTGTTATTAAATGGCCAAGGTAGACTACTTCTGGTTTTAGAAAATTGCATTTCTCAGGATTGAGTTTCAGATGTATTTTTGCAGTCTCCTCGGTACTTCAATCAAGCTCTCATTATGATCTTTCAGATTAGAACCAAATACTATGATATCATCTACATAAAAAAGCCTTGTCTTGTAGACCACTTGGTGCTAAAGATAGCATTCTTTGAAAACTATTTGTAGAAATTTTTAGTCCAAACGGCAACCTTTTGAATTGGAAATGCCCTTTGTCAGTGGAGAATGCCTTTAGTGGTCTAGATTTAGTATTCAGTAGAATCTGATGAAATGAACTAGTCATGTTTAAAGTCGAGAAGTATTTTGCTTTTCCTAACTTGTCTAATATGTCATCTAGCCTGGTCAGTGGGAACTTGTCACTTACCACGTTTTTATTTAACTTCCTACAATCTACGACTAATCTTAATTTTTCGTCTTCATTGTTGCTCTTTTTAGGCACTACTAAAAGTGGCGAATTATAAGGACTCACTGATGGTTCTATGATGTCAGTTGCCATGAGCTCTGATACCTGCTTATCAATTTATTTTGATTGAACATTTGGTATTCCATAGTTCTTTATATCAACTGGAGCCTTATCTGTAGTTGAAATATGCTACTCATAAAAATTATTAACCGTTAAAGCTTCGCCTTCTAGATGGAATATGTCTTGAAACCTCTCACAAATTTCTACTATCGACCTTTCTGCATTCTCATCTAAGGTATCTACCTGTAAAAACTTACTTATTGCATTAAATCTATTTGGGCGCCTACGCATGTTTGTATTGTATAGAACATTATATCTGTTTAATGGTTTTACACCTATGTTTGCTTTCTTGATCACTACATCCGTGTCCCTGGTGTTTAAAAGTCGAATATGCTTTATGCCCTTCGCTGGCACGATTGAATTGGCTATAAATACACCTTTCATTACTTCTTTCCGGTGCACCATACTACCTTCTTCTAAGTATAATTTCACTGCTTTGACAATCTCACTTTTTGCTGGTATTGTAATGTTAGCGATAGATTTTAAGTTCATATTCATAGGCAATACTGTTTCTTCTTCTTCTATGACGATGATTAACGTCCAGGTTTCCTAGTCAGTCTTTCCTACTGTCATGTTTTATTAAAAAACTACCGAGTATCCCATCGGAGGTTAGATTTATTTTACTCTGAACCACACTAAATTGATGCACTATCTTCTTATCGTCTATAAGCAATTTAACTTTAGCTGTGCCTCTAGTTGTTAACGTCTCACTTGTAATACCATTTATTTGGCAACTCTCTCTATGCTCTATGGCCCCTATTATGAGTTGCGTTCGATTTTCGACTGTGGTCGAAAGTGCTGAGCCAACGAATTTTCATTTGGTATTACGGCGTTCATTCGATGAAGAATAGCGCTATTGTGAATTTCGCTCGTTTAGGTTGTTCACAATAGTATATTTTTCATCGCTGAGAAGCTTTGTTTACAAATCGAGCAAACTAAATAGTGTGCTTATACATATTTATGTAAATTTGTTCTAATTAAAATGAAGTGAAAAAGGAAGCAAGTTCNCCAGCGTAATATATGCAAAAAAAGCTTAAGCTGTGTGTTTTAAAAGCAACATTTCAATTGGGGTGCAATTTACCCCAGTGTGTCGTTCACGTCAAATAAAAAAGGTGTGTCCTCCGAAGGTTAAATATCGAGATGCCAGCTCCTGTGTCTACTAATAAACTTATTGCTCTAGGGCTACCTTCAATTCCTAGTTGTATGTAATTACATAATTATAATTATAATTATAATTAGTGGAGCTGTCTACTTGGGTAATATGAACTAATTTCTTCTTGTTGTGTACCCCGGATTTCGCTGGCCGGGGACGTACCCATTTCCCTGATCGGGTCGTCTTCCTCCTCTGAAATTCTCATTTCCTCCTTTAGAGTGTTTGGCCCTATTGTCATCAGAGCCTCTCTTATTAAAAATTGTGTTTTCATTCTTATTGAATTTCCTATTGAAACTATTGCCGCTTCTGTTTGCGTACAGAACTTGGGTGGACCTTACTGGACTGACTTCTTTGGCCACCTGTATTGCTTGTGCCAACTTGACTGGCCTAGCTGCTGCTACCACTGCCTTGTAAGGCTCAGACAAGCCTTTTTTAAAAGCTGATAGACCTATTTGATCACTGAGCTTCACAATGATCTCCCTGTGTTCAGTACCTTGCTCTGCCAACTGTAGTTCACTTAACGCAGCTAATAAACTCTCCATGCGTGTCGCATAAGCTTCGACTGATTGCGTGCCTTGATAGCACCTGGCAATATCTGAATGTAATTTCGTTGTTGTGTGGTTGGGCTTATATGCTGCTTTTAAAACTCTCTTTAGGGTTGGTAGGTCAGTCGGGGTCTGTTCTGCTATTAATTTGTTTTTTACTTTTTCAGCTAGCTTGGTCATTAATATGAATTTTACTAGCATTTGCCTTTGAGCATCATCTCTTAAAGTTTCGCTATAAAATTCTATGTAACCTAAAAAGTTATTTAAATCTTTTTGTTCCCCGCGGAACTGCGGTATTATCTTTGCCCTTCTACTAAATTAATTTCTGCCATGATACAATATTCTTCTTCTTCATAGGTCTCTTCTTTGATTACCAAAAACTTTCCTATCTCTTTGGATAATCTGTCATATATTTCTTTTAACCCTTCGACATCATCACTAGGCGCATCTTCAAGTATTCTTAACCATGCATCAGATACGCATCCCTTTGGTTTTTCTACGAACATCCTTCTGTACTTTCTTGAAGGTGCCTTTTTTGTTTCGCTAAATGTTCATTTAAATTATTAAACTCCATAACCCTTTACAAATTCTGCTTAATAATTTACTCATGTATGTAATGTTTTTAAGATCCTAGACCTTAGTTCTATCATATATATTTGTTGTATTTAGTATGTAACCAATCACATTGCTTGGTTACTCCCTAAGTTATTTCCCCTTATTTATATTCATTCTTTATTTACTTTGGGTACTCATGTTGTATGCGCTGACCCACATCGATCGTCACCCGAGCTTGCATTTGTAATAGCAAGCGTTAAGTGTGCTTCATGTGGCGCCACACGTTAAGCCACAGTGCAAGCCATTACGAGTGTTCTGCATATGTCATCAACACGGTTGCCACATTTGGTCACTTGCGACCAAAATAGGTAACTTTTTGAGTGCTTGGTAACTTGGCAATTTGTTTTTTTTATTTTGGTAACTTTTGGTAAGTTTTCCGTGTATAAATTCAGACTAAAAAAGTTGGATTAATTTGATAAATTAAACCGTGGTTGTGTGTAGCGGTGACAACACTACTAGAAACAATTGTGTCGATCAGGCAACACTGCGCTCAGCGAAAATAACTAACCAAATATCGAAGAAAATTATCGCTGGGCAGGCTACTCGTTAATTTATCAGTGTGGGGTGCCTGTAACACGTTCAATATTTATTGTGATATTTGGATCGTGATCCATATTGATGGATTTCAAATTAGTGATGGATCGCGCGGAAATGCTACATGTTCAATATTTATCGCGACAGTATTTACATGGTTTTGTGTCGAGAAGTTTAAAGTCCAATAGATGAAGCCTTGAATAATATATGTATGGCGATACCACTATCTAATTTGTTCGAATTCCAATGCGAAATGCCGAGCCGTGAACTGATAGCACAAAATATTCCACACGTTCAATACTTATTGACAGATCTTTGATCCATATATAGAGGGAATGAAAAAAGGAGGTTCGAACAGCAGTTTGTGCGGTGTAATTGGGCTTTTTAGCGCTTCAGTATATGCACTTAAGTAGATTTTTTAAATAAAATTTTTTTGTTCTGAGGCTAAGATCCAGTTCAAAAGACAATAGCGTAAAGCGCGTTTTCATGAAAAGTATATTTTTAAACGCGTGCGTTGCAAAAATATTTATGAGTTGTTTTTTGTTTCACAAATTTTTGTTATATTCTTTTTTATACACGTACGTATACAGAGATTGAATAAAAATGTATTTATATACGTATGTGAATGTATCTAGTTATTACATGAGGCCTAGAGCGCTGTGGTGTAGTGGTAAGCAGTGCGCGCTTCCACTCCGCAACGCCTGGGTTCAAACCCTTGTCAAAGCAACATCGCAAAAAATTTAGAAAAAAAAAAAAAGATTTTTCTTAACAGCGGTCGTCCCTCGGCAGGCAATGGCAAACCTCCGAGTGGATTTCTGCCATGAAAAACAGCTTCTCATAAAAAATGCAATCGCCGTTCGGAGTCGCTGTAAAACTGTAGGTCCCTCCGCTTTGTGTGACAACTTCAAGGCGCACGCCACAAATCGGAGGAGAAGTTCGGCCAAACACTAACATATGTGTAAGCGCCAATCTATTATTATTATTATTAGAGCGCCAGAGTAGCTTAACTGACATTTCAAAAAAAGTTGAGGTGCACCCTAAAATGCATTACTAGAATCGAAACGGTCATATCCCGAAACACGCTTTTTTAGTTTTCTCTAACTATAATATTTAGAATCACGAAGGCGCAATGAATTTTTTTAGTAAAAGACCGCATTTATTTTTTATAGATCCTTCTTTCTCATATTACTAAACATTTTTTGTAAATAGGCTCCTCCTCTGGCCCTCATGGCCTCATATGTAAAACGAATTTGTTTAGTTTTCTTTCAATAAAACTATTTATTGTACCGATGTATTATTTATGGAAAATAAACGAGGTTTGTTTTTATAGCTAATTGTATAGTGAAACGTTGTCTTTTTACTTCGTAACTTTTAGGTAACTTTTTTTTGTAAATTCTGGTCATAGAATTTTTTGTCGTGTGGCAACTGTGGTCATCAATCCACACTCGATCGTCACAACAAATACGCCGACTCAGCAATATGAGCCACAAGTGTTTGATGTAGGGAGTGTTGCCAGGTCTTCGGCATGAGAAAACGTCCCTCTTGGTCTGAAAAAACGTCATTTCCTACCCAAAAACGTCTTTTTTTTTTAAATAAATGTACAAAAATTGTTCTTATTAAACTTTTATTGCATACAAAGGTACATATGTACGTAAGGTATATTAAAATGTCATATCGACAGAGCACATTTAAAATTCCTTGTAAACTGGTTTCAGATCATTAATATATGCACATACACTTGTGATCAGCTGATTAAGTCATCAACATTTTGATCGATTTTGGCTGTTTCTCTTTTGTTTATTTAATGTTTATTATTTTTTCATAAAAGCCAAGGTTATTATATGACAAACAAAATATAAATCCACATTTCAAACTTTGTGCAAAAATTATAAAAAATCTGCAAATTTTTTTTTTTAAACTTTTTATTCAGATTTTTTTTAGTATGCAGTTTGATAGCCCATTAAATTTCAGGGCAATAATGTGCAAGTTTAAAGGGGCTAAATAATCGAGTTGATTTTTAATAATTTTTTTTTTCTTGTAGACATTTGGTTAGGGGCTCGGTTGTCGAAAATGGTAAATTACGCTCTGCTAAGAAGGAGCATAGCAATACTTCAGCCTTTTTTGCGTTCATTACGTTTTCAATAAAGTCCTAAAAAAGCTGCCTACTTTTTTCTGACGTTTTATGCTGCACAGCTTTTTTGATGCTTTTGTGAGCATGCGTGTTGCCATAGATCGGCTCTTCCTGATTTGGCTTTTAATGTGCAATTGCAAACATTACAACAAGCCTCATAACCTCAAGTGTTTACACAACCAGCCTTAGAACACGGGGTCCTTAGTCCAAGCATCCAAAAAATGCGCGTAGGCTTGGTTTGCATCATATTTAAATCATATGTGTCCAAAAAAATAAATATATTTTGAAGTAGCTGGAGCAAAACACAAAGATTGTAAAGATTTATTAAGAAAATATTTCAAAATCAGTTCTACTTACAAGATTTAGTAACAAAGAAAAAGTACTGGGAAGTTAAAAAACGTCATATTTTACACAAAAAACGTCCAAACGTCAACAGGATACAAAAAACGTCCAAATGACGTTAAAAACGTCAACCTGGCAACGCTAGATGTAGGTCAGGCATACTACACTAGATCAGGGGGAAATCACGGGCAAACATGAAGAGGACAACGAATTTTACTAATATATGTATTCCAATGAGAGCCACTGCACACGCATACTGAGGTAAAAATGCCCACTCTGCCAAACGTACGCCACGTACACTCCTCGTCATTTGAATAGCTCACCCTTTTAGTTCTTAGTATTTACAGTTTTCCTTTTGTTTATTTAATATTCAGTATTACCGCAGCCGTTCTGCGATGAACATGATAAATAATTTCTTCGTAACTTCATATCCTTCCTCCCGTAAACTGTTTTGTTTTTCCCTTTCTCTAGCCCTCGCTTGCACTTTGACTGCCCATCTCTTCTCTAGAAGATGTTCGAGATAAAGTTAAAGAATATGCTCTTGAGTTCAAAAGACAACCGGTAGGGGAAGAAAATAATTTACAGCTAATACATAATTTCTCAAATGCGAAGAGGGGTTCACAGGTATTTGATTAAAAGAAACCAACCTGCGAAAGTTTTGTGAATAATTTGCTTTTTAGGTTCCCATGGCGGAACTATAGCAACTGAAGTAAATTGGTACATGAATGACGAGGGTAGGAGCATTGATGGTTTGCATCGCTTTCCTATTTAAAAAAAAATAATGTTTTTAAAATACAACACACCAGGGCGGCAAACTATACTTAGCTATGAAGTGCCATATTGAGGATAAAAAAGTGCCAAATTGTGCCAAATAGAAAAATTAAATTGTCAAAAAAGGTGCCATTCTTTTTAATTCTTCCCATTTACCGTTAAAATTATTAGCACGTTCCTAAAACAAAAGTCCAATGCCAACCAGTTGTATACACTATGGAAATTAGAAAATTTTAGTTGAGAAAAATAAGTCCACGCAAAGGATTTTACAAAATTTTTTTTGAAGTATTACTATTTTTCAAAAGTGCCATGTTGGCACTTTGTGCCAAATTGAAAAATTAAGTGCCATTTGAAGTAAAATAGGGCCAAAAATGGCACGGTCTGAGCCAAGTTGGCAGCCCTGAATACACATCTTCCTTCATCTGCGCCAGTGGGAATACTATTGCCGTCTGCTGGGATCAGTGTTGCCAACTCCAAGGTCCGAAAATCCCATTCTCCTCTGAAAAAGCCTTGTTTATCCCACCTTAAAGTTCGAAAATCCCATTTGTGAATATTAAATCTTAAAAGTCTTTAATAACACTATATATAAGGAGTATATTCGGTGACTCAAACAAATGACCACGTGTTGATTTTTTTAAATATTCGTAAAGATTTTCGAGTTAAACTTTTTTTGGTCTCTTTCTATAAAAACTTCTGTGACTGCTTTTGCGGTTTTTTTTATATAACAGCTACACTATACAAAAACCGGCGATGATTTTTTGAAATTTTGTTGCTAACGGTCTCCCGCATTTAATTTAATATGAAATTCATGTTATAGCAAAAATGTGCCAAAACTTGAAACTTGAAACACTAAATTTGTTGGGGCTATAAAACTGCATACCCAAAAATGTTCTAAAGATTCAGATTAAAAAGTTGAAATTTTTACATTTTTTGAATTTTCCTAAATCTATACTATATATAAAACTCAAACCCAAAAGAGCGTGTGAGCAAAACAGCCGATATACTGGGTCGATTTCTATGATTCAAGTTTTAAAATTACATATTTCTACCACAGTCGGAAATAGCAGTATTTAAAAAATGAAATTTTTATAATAAGTATGTTTAATTAAAGTATTAAGTTGATCAACAATACCAAGCATTGTTGAACCGTTTGCCTTTCGCGCGTTTGTGTTTAGAGAGCATCAACAAACCCCATACATATTTCTCTCTATTCTCTTCTCTTTTTATATTCAGCTAGCACAGCGCAAAAATAAAAAAAAAGAACCTTTGCCAGCTTCAGGCATGCGCAAAGCGTAACTTATGTACAAGCAGCGCTGCGCCCAAAGCGAAATTCATGTATGTATGTACAAGCAGCGCTGCGTTCATAACAAACAAGCACTGTACATCGTGCATTTCGTTTGACAACTGTTTTGGTTTTTCTTTTACTTCAAAATGCCGCTTGCTGCGATATCGGCACATGCTCACTGTAAGCTTCTTGGTGTGGCATACATACATACATTGATCTTCAGATTGAAGATGAAGTTAGCGTTTGCATTGCTGTAGATGCAGAATAAATAATAGCAAAGAAATGTCTGTTTCGCTTCCTGCAAATTCTGCACAAAACAAAACTCAACAATGTTAGTTCAACAAATCAACATTCAATCAATCCAATTAGATTTATGGGAATCCTGCCTCTGTATAGCCGAATTCCAATTTTCCAATGATGTACATATGTATGTCTATTTGTTGGGCTTCATAGGAATGCGGCACATTGTTTTTGCGAACTTGATACATTAGCAAGTGCGTTAAGGCTGAGCGCTGCGCGTAAAGCGAAATGTGTAGTGTTGCCAAGTTTTGAATTTGAAAAAGCACTAAAATCCAAGAAAAGTCGCGTTTTTTCTGGACAAAATCACCAAATTTTTTATTGGATGATTTAATGGACTTAGTATGCATACAAAATTTTATTGTAGGTATGCCGATTCACATTAATAAAAATTAATGCTTCTTGCTCGGCGGTCAAAGATTCGTTATTCATTTTACTGCTAGAAGATACTGGTGCTTTTTTAATATTCGTAAAAAGTATAAGAAATTCAGCCCAAATTAAAGGTCTAAAGCTCGATTCATGGTCTCAGAAACATGGACGTTTTTGCAGGCAATGGCAAATTATCTTATTTAATTCTGGCATGATTGAAAGTGCTGCCACTTATTTTTTTGACAAACATATGCTCTTTCGCTTATGATTGTCATTGTACCATGATTTTGTTTCCATTTTTGTAAAGTTCCTTACGAAAATTCCAATTGCTCTAAATTTAACTTCCATTTTTGTTTCAGACAGTTTTGGTGTCTTCAAAGCAAAACAAAAACTCAAAAATTTTCGCGTTTTGAATTAAGAAAAGCACTATGTTGGCAACAAGGGAAATTTGTGTACAAGCAGCGCTGCGTTCAAAACAAAGAAACACTTTACATCGTGTATTTCGTTTGACAACTGTTTTTTTTTACTTCAAAATGCTGCTTGCTGCGATATCGGCACATGCTCACTGTAAGCTTCTTGGTGTGGCATACATACATACATTGATCTTCAGCTCTTCCTTTATTTCATAAAGATGAAGTTCGTTAAAAAAGCAGTTGCCGCTGCGCAGCAGGAACCTTAATTTACGTCGCTGTAGTAGCATACAGAATAAATAACAGCAAAGAAATGTCTGTTTCGCTTCATGCAAATTCTGCAAAAAACAAAACTCAACAATGTCAGTTCAACAGATTAACATTCGATCAATCGAATTAGATTTTTATACATGCATACATATGTACATGTTCATGTTTTTTATGGGAATCCTGCCTCTGTCTAGCCGAATTCCATTTTTCCACAAACAAACAACAGCAAATCAATGATGTACATATGTATGTATGTCTATTTTTTGGGCTTCATGGGAATTCGGCACATTGTTTTCGCGAAGTTGTTAAGTTAGCAAGTGCGTTAGAGGCTGAGTTTTTTGACTTATAAAAAGTGCAATTTCGTTACTAAATATAAAAAAAAAATCTTTAAAATAACAGAATAGTGGGACGTGGTTAAAAATGCCTAAAGCTAAAACAAATTTGTCAAGACAATCGAGAGCCGCAAGGGCGATGGCCCGTAATCG
>NW_016157242.1:379578-380446 GCF_001687245.7 Rhagoletis zephyria
TAAAAGAACAGATCAGACAAGCCTATCACAAACTAAAAGATTTTCACAATAATAAATTTTATTTGAATATATAGTGACCCAAATTTGAGCTGGGACGCGACAGATATTAGCTTATTATTTTTTTATGAAAGTATATCTGATTGAACTTGACTTGAATCCAAATTTTATATTTTATGCAAAAATTATGAAAATTTTGCATTTTTTTATTAAAAATTTCAGTAGAGTAAAATGCAAATTTTATATAGCCAGATTTTTTAAGCTTTTCGCGTTCTCTCTTCCATGACGGTTGGTCGGCTTCTTTTTTAACCCTAGAACACACACCCGGGTACAAATGTATCCACTTTCAACTTTGAAGTGTTGTAACTTTTGAACCGCTATACCTCTATACCGCTAACTTCGGATCTAGGAAGATTATTTAGTTTTGAGTTCAAATTCAAAATTTGAACCAGATCGGACCATTGGTTCAGGAGCTACAGCCTTCCAAACACATTATATACGTAAACACACACCCGGGATACGTTTGTACCCCAATAGTAAAAATCCTCATAATAATAAAAAAAAAACATTTTTTATATTATTTTTTTATTTGAAAAATTAAAAATATTCATTTCACACATTATATTATTGACTTTTATTATAAAAATTATAAAAATGCATCTTATATCTAAGGAAAATCATGGCAAATAGAGCAATTTGTTGATGTGACCGAATGTTCAAGACACATTGGCTTCTTACATTTGTCGCACAGCTTTCTGGTTTTTCTACGGCGTTTTTCCTCTTGTGCGTAACATAAATAGCAAGATCCGGACACAGGTTTTGGCGTGCGCGCTGCGGCAGATGTTGATGCTGCTGTTGACACCATTGATTC
>NW_016157242.1:383355-397746 GCF_001687245.7 Rhagoletis zephyria
ACATGAAACTACTTTAAATACTGGTACGTTAACCACCAAAAACTAAAAATCGAAAAAATTTATATAGCGCACTTTGCAAGTGGACTACTCATATGTCCTAGCTACTTAAAATTTTCCCCATATTTTAATAGACAACAAAACGGCATAGATATGTACATACCATTTTGTAAAGATGCTGATTAAAAAGTTAAAAATTTTGGTGAAAATTTTGCAGAATTTTCATAATTTTTGGGCAAAGTCGGAAATTGCGACTTATATGGTGTTTGTTGATTAATCAGCAATATTTTCATAAAAAAGTAATAAACATTAAATAAACTAAGAAATTCAAAGGACGTAGCGGGACTTTCTTTTTACAATTTTTATTATGAATGGCTTAAATTTAAGTTTTGACAAGACCTGTGAATAAATTGTATTATGGTGCCAACATACTTTATTGTTGCTTATTATTGCTCTCAGACAGGCATGTGAGAGAGTGGGTACGACATTAAAAACAGGAGTTTCGAGTATATGGACATCAAAATACAATTAAATACTTGAATTGTTAAAAACTTAAAAAACGACCGGCTTGTTCGATATAAACCAGTGTTCGTATGGAAAAATAGCTTATGTCGAAAGGCTGGCTTTAGTAAAATGCGGCTTTCCCTTTATTCTTTAAACGACAAGGAATTTTTTGATAAGATTTAATAAGAATATTTTCTTGCTAGTATCGGAACTATTTCTTGCACGTTTATATGCCAACGGTTGTTCAACGGTTCAACGCCACGGAGTAACTCGCAATCGTATGCTGTGAATGCCGATTTATACTAAAGCCAGCCTTTCGACATAAGCTACTTTTCCATACGAACACAGAAATTAATGGCATTTTCTTTTCTCGAAATAATCTTGGCCTGTTTTCTTCAGCCGTTTCACACACAGCTTCATGTGTTCATTTCTCAAAATATCGCCCTCAGCCTAAGCAAAATACTTTATGCTAGTATAGCCATTCAGGACGAAAAGTAACCTAGTACAAATGTTACAATGTAAGGCAACATTTTTCAAAAAAAAGAAAACGCCATAAGTATGTAATTGATAAATTTTTTTTTATATTCAAGTATACAAACATGACTTCTAATGTACGTATAACGACAGTTTCTTTTGTTAAACAAAAATAATTTGTAATAAATTTACCAGTCTGTTTTTGTGATTTATTTAACGAGTGGTGTAAAGCTTAGCCACGTATAATCTTTAACCAAAAAAAATTAATGAGTTTACAAGTCTTTCTACTTGCGATTTTTTTAAATAAACATGTGAATTTTAGTTGAAACATTTTAGCCCTCTTTAGCCGCTTTTTTGCCAATATAGCCGGTTGGCTCAAAAAGTTCTGGCAACACTGGCCCTCTTCATGTTGCCCGTGATTTCCCCCTGGTCTAGCCCGCGAAATGGGCTCGCTTGCCGTACGGGCAAATGTGCCCATGTCTGGTGTAATGTACATACATGCATATTAAAAACATTTTACTTTTTTGCATTTGGAACTGCCCGTTTTTCAGTGCAGCGTTGAATCTGACTGTGGTTTAAAGGAATGAAACTGGTAGCACAATTATAAAGCAGAAGTCGAAAAAGGCATTTATGTCAGATAGTTAATATGGCTGACAAAATTAGTGAAATTACCTTCTTGTTTCTACCAATGGCTCAATCATGTAAAATGAAGACTGTTCTAGCGCTGCATACACTTGTTTGATTTTATTCCGTTACATTTAAGGCAAAAACAATTGCAACCTGCGACCACTTTTTTCGTTACAGTCTTATTAGTGCCGAAAAAACCGACACCGTTCAGATGTGTACAGAAAAGTATGAATTGATAACTTACCCGTCATAAATACGACATGTCGTGTTGTTGATTCGCTTGTCGGAGTAACGACGTCGTCTGTCTTCAAATAAGTCCTTAACTGCGGTCACACCGAGCACAAAGAGAACAGGTATCATGGCAACTTCTTTGCCAAACGCATTTATCGCTGGAAACCAATTCAGCAGAACGATAAAAATAAAATACAAATTCGCAACACGATGGAATTGTTCAAGTAAATTTTTTGGTACGAAGGACAGCAGTGTGTACTTTGTCGTGCGTATTTTATTGCCCACAAAATCTTCATTCGGATGAGCCCGCTTGGGAGTCTTTGGTGGAACTGTGTGATTTGGTACGAGGACACGATAGCTTCGCTCTTCGAGTTTCTCAGTATGACATACAGCTATCCGCTTCCACCAAGGTGGTGTTTCAGAGCGACGCAAAGTGTATATAGATTCTGAACGCGATGCCTGCCTCGAATGACCACGCCCACCCCCTGAAGATGCAACAGATGGCCCAAACTCCCGACTTTCTACTTCCTCTTTGTGACCAGGTGGTAGGATAAAATCAGTTTTTGAACCAACGCGACTATGGCCTCGTGAGGCTCCAGGAGCGCCTGGTGAATCTGTAATTTGGCCATGTGAAAAAGCACGTTGATGTCCTTTCATAGCTGATTTCATTGGACGGCCTCTCGGCCCTATAATGGCACCGCCTCCGTGACTCACAGACCTTATATGGCCGCGACTATCCGTTCCCACGCTGAGGCTGTGTGATGGCGCAGACACAACAGCAACGCCAGGAATGCCCGGTGCCATACTATGGATAGCGCTTGCTCCAAGCCCACCGGCAAGGTTTATTGCTCCAGGAAATATGTAGGTATGTTCGGGTTCCTGTAGAGGAATCATTGGTGTTGCCTGAACCATCATTGATGTGGTGATGTTTGTGTCTAAATGATCGTACACAGCAGAGGTGGTGGTCATTAACGCGAATTTCGACGGAACTGAGCGCTGTTGCTGAACAACAGTAAACTTTCGCCGCAACTCTTCGGTATTCGCTGAAGGCATTATTACAAGAGAACATGTGTATGTATGTGGGTGGTTGTTATTGCAATCAATTGCTATTCGAATTGACAACTGAAGTACTATAAATCCACATTGGTGAACACCATAGCTAGAACCGTAGCGTAAACTGGTAATTTCTGAAACGAAATATATATAATGGTAAAAAAATTGTATTGGACCAAGCATCTTTACATATGAAATCGTCTACCTGAAGTCGCGGACCCATTTTAGATTATGATTTTGAGGGACTCTTATTTAGGGTCCCAAAGAACAGAATTTAAGCAAAATTAAATCCTTAGGAACGCTCGTTTCCGCCCGCTCGAATCAAGTTTTAAAAATCTGGATTTTGACTATGTTGAGTAAGCAGCTTATGTACTCAGGAATTGAGTGTGCGTAAATATCATAGACGAAACACAGCTGCGAGTTGGCCCGACCAGCTCACTCCTCATAAAAAAACTTTGCTTGAAGTTGGGAAATTTTTTAAATTCGCAAATATTCAGGTTACGAAATGAACGTGTTGCCTGCTAGATAAAAATATAAAGCTTACTTAATCTATACACTGAAGCAACAAAGTATTGGCATAGCAAATTGTTCATAATATATGCAACAATTTTTATTCTAATATTTTTCCGCCAATCTATATACATAAAAATGGTGTGAAAAATGTATAGTAATTCATCAATTGAGAACGGTTGGGCCGATTTGGCAAACTTTTTTTTTAGTTATTCGTAATTGCCAGGAGAAGGTTTTTACGAAAGAAAATTTTGGGAAACCCCTCCGGGAAAGTCGGGAAATTGGAAAAATCGAAAATTGATTTTGTTGTATGGAATTTTGTGTGCAATTCCTTCGGAATGGCATTCGAATGGAAAAATAGAAAATTCTAAGTGGAAAACTCGGAAAAAATCCGGGAGAACGCGAAAAATTTGGCTTTTTCTTCGACGTAAGCTTGGAAAATTTCGGATAATTGTGAAATTTATTGGGGGCATGAATCAATTGGGAACAATTTTCTCCTATATTTCATAACCGATTCGATTGGGTGCTGCTTTTTTGGAAAGGTGTTTAGGAGTGCACAAAGTTTTAATTTTTCCGATTGGTGGCGCAGGAGTCCAGCTACGATAAAAAAAATGCATTTGGTTCGTTGGTAGCCTTTCGCCTAGATTAGCATATAGGATCCATTTTTTTCGTTAAGTGGGCAAGGGACCGATCTCTTCGAAAGTCTTATTTATGGTCTGATTTTCTTGAAATTCGATACCCGTATTACAAATATGCGTAGAATAGGATCGTGTCGATGCTTTACAGTTCGAAAGGTGTATTGGCTATTTAACAATACTTATTACACAGGCCAACAAAAATGGGAAAACATTTGATGCAGCAAATGTTAACGTTATTTTTGCCGAATTTTTGTGTGCTGATTACGAATCCGTAAGCATAAAGTTTCCAATCAGCTCCAGATTTAAAAAAAAACGAGGTCAAAGTGTCAGAAAATCGCGTTTTTTTCAATATTTGAGAAGCTCTAGCAAAGAAACAATGGGTGGTAGAACCTTCCACTTAGGCTTTGATTAAAGCTAAAAATCTCGATCATATCCTGCAAATTCCTGCACCTTTGCTTGATGGTCACTTATAGTCATTTGTTGAACGGGAATAACTGATTTTGGGAGTACCTACCGCAATTAAGCAAAAGGTGATAGAACCTTCCACTTAGGCTTAAATTAAGGCTTGGACTTCTGACTTCAATCCCTCAAAATACAATTCCTGCACCTTGACCCTAAGGTCCCCTATAGTCATTTATTGAATAGCTAACACTGATTTTTACACCATTTTTGTTTTCAATTGCATAATTTTCCAGTATTTTTTTTATTGTTGGACGTTAAAAAGTAAATGAGTATAGGTGAGCAAGGTGCAGGAATAGTACTTTAATTTAAGCCTAAGTGGAAGGTTCTATCACCTTTTGTTTCATTGCTAGAGCTTCCCAAATATTGCAAATAACGCGATTTATTGACACTTTCACCACATTTTTCTCAAATTCTGGAGCTGATGGAAACTTTATACTTACGGATTCTTAATCAGCACAAAAAAGCCTATCAAAATCAGCTTTAACATTTGCCACATCAAAATCGGAGTCGCCCTGTGTTACCTACACTAATTATATAAAGAGAAGCTCCTTTTTATAAGAGGTGATCTCGCGAACGGCTGTACCGATTTTTTGAAATTTTGGACACCTACTGTAGACTTTCGATATATTAAGTGGCATCACCCATACNATCAGCTCCAGATTTAAAAAAAAACGAGGTCAAAGTGTCAGAAAATCGCGTTTTTTTCAATATTTGAGAAGCTCTAGCAAAGAAACAATGGGTGGTAGAACCTTCCACTTAGGCTTTGATTAAAGCTAAAAATCTCGATCATATCCTGCAAATTCCTGCACCTTTGCTTGATGGTCACTTATAGTCATTTGTTGAACGGGAATAACTGATTTTGGGAGTACCTACCGCAATTAAGCAAAAGGTGATAGAACCTTCCACTTAGGCTTAAATTAAGGCTTGGACTTCTGACTTCAATCCCTCAAAATACAATTCCTGCACCTTGACCCTAAGGTCCCCTATAGTCATTTATTGAATAGCTAACACTGATTTTTACACCATTTTTGTTTTCAATTGCATAATTTTCCAGTATTTTTTTTATTGTTGGACGTTAAAAAGTAAATGAGTATAGGTGAGCAAGGTGCAGGAATAGTACTTTAATTTAAGCCTAAGTGGAAGGTTCTATCACCTTTTGTTTCATTGCTAGAGCTTCCCAAATATTGCAAATAACGCGATTTATTGACACTTTCACCACATTTTTCTCAAATTCTGGAGCTGATGGAAACTTTATACTTACGGATTCTTAATCAGCACAAAAAAGCCTATCAAAATCAGCTTTAACATTTGCCACATCAAAATCGGAGTCGCCCTGTGTTACCTACACTAATTATATAAAGAGAAGCTCCTTTTTATAAGAGGTGATCTCGCGAACGGCTGTACCGATTTTTTGAAATTTTGGACACCTACTGTAGACTTTCGATATATTAAGTGGCATCACCCATACATATCTAATTTTTCATACCGTATATCTCTTGAAGTATTTGTGGTAGTGTCCTGGAAATTAGTATATGGATTTTGGTGCTACTGGAAAAGGGTGCGTTGTGCTTTCCAAACATATTGAAACTTTTACATATCGGTAAATATATACACCCAGAATACAGTGTTTTTATCTTTTTCATAATAAATTTTTGTGCTAATTTTTTATAGAAATATAGTTCATTTTGCATCAAATGGCACCAAATTTTGAGTGTGCAGTTTTGTAACTCACTCAATTTCAGTACCACAAAGTGCAAGTTTTAAATGGCTATAAGTTCCCGTTGATTTTTGAGAATTTTTTTCGCAGATGATGTTGGATATTGATAGTTAAATATACATACATAAATGAAGATACTGGAATCATTATTATGGAGCCATGTTACGCTCTAAAAGAACAAACTTGACCGTATGATCTACGATTTAAATACTTTAATTGTTTTGCTTACAAGGGCGTAGCCAGCCTTTCACCTAGGGGGCCGGAGTTTATATAGAGGGAAAAAATGTTTTTAACTAATTTTTTTTTTGTGTATATAAATAGAATTTTTTGGTTTTAAGAAAGTATAAGTTTTCTGGTATCCTTTACAACGATAGCAGTTTCCTAAAGATCCGTTTGTAATTTTTTTGTTTAAAATATTTTTTAAAAAACAAAGGTATTTTTTTAATTTTAAGAGTTTTTTCTCAAGTTTTTATAAACGAAGTATACAAATATGCATACCAGAAGAAAATGGGTTTAATCGCCTTACAACGATACTAAATTTTTAAAAATCGGATAGAATACCTATCCAGGTATAATATTTGTACGGCTGGATTTTTCTTTAAGGCGACAAACCCCTAAAAATGCGCGAGGCACTTGTTTGACTAAAGTTTGCAAAACGCAGATTTTATTGCGGATTTCGGCAGAATATCGCTTCGTTAATAACATTTGCTCCACAAGTTTTTCAATCAAAGAATATTCTAGAAATGGGCGTGGCTATATTAAAACCAAAGTTCAAAAATTTAAGCTTTATTGTGGATTTCGCCAGAATATCTATATGCATTGAAAAAGTTGGGGAACAAATATTGTTAACGAAGCGATATTCTGCCGAAATCCGCAATAAAATCTGCGTTTTGCTAATTTTAGTCCTGCAATTGCCACGCCCATTTCTGTGGTTTGTCGCCTTAAAGAAAAATCTTGCCAGACAAATATTATATCTGGATAAGTATTCTATCGGAATGCGCAATAAAATTTTACTTTTTGCAAAAACCCGATGTTTAACACCTTACCGAATATATCTTAACATAAGTTTTCGAAAAAAATTACAAAAAATTGTTGATTCTCAAAAAATAAACCATCTCGTCATAAAGAAAAATATTTTAAAAATATAAATAAAAATTTTTTTGAACCACGTTTTTTATAGAGAATTAAACAAGGACTACGATGGTATAATTTTAAATCCCTAATTTACTGGTCTTCACTATGCAAATCAACTTCATAAAGTTCAACTGTTAATAGCTAAGTTAGCTTTAGGACAATCTTGACCATCTTGTATATAGAAATGGCAAGCCCGTTTCTTAGCTTTAAAATGACGTTAAGATGAGATCTCTACGATCAGCAGAACCCGAGATATAACGATTTGAAGAAGTACATGATTAGTCAGAATCACGAAAAAATGCAAACTTTTACAGATCATATCTCCGAAGAAAAAACTTTCTCGAACACGTGGTAGCTTATTTCATGTATAGAGCCCACAAAAAAAAATTTTAAGCGAATCGGTACGAAATCCGTACGACTTAGAAAAGAATGATATAAGAAATAAATAAATGAATTATAGACATATGTAAATGTTATGTACCAATAAGTTTAATTTCTTAAAAGTAAATTTAAATCAATTAATTACACATGCCATTTTTTAACAGCTGACCACACATAGTGCGGGTCATTTTTGTTTACAGGTTCCTTGCATAACATTATGCCATTGATACTGTCAATCTTAAGTTTATTTCTTAGTTTAGTTTTTATCAAAGAAAGCGTTGAAAATTTGCGTTCTACAGCCGCAGAGCCATGTGGTAATGAAATTTTAGTAAACACAAAATTGGCGGGATGCATGAAGCTATTTTCATTCATTCCATTTTTAATAGAATAAACTTTTTCCCAAAATATATCAATATCCAGATCGCTGGAAATATCAAGCTTACTTAGCCTCAGTAAAGTCCACTGCGTGGTTTTTATATCAGGATCGCAATCTTTGATATGGGGAAACTTAAACAAAAGAGGTCAAATTGGTAAATCTTCGTTAGAAACTACGTCAGATGGTCTCATTATTTGTAAAAGTTTTATATCTTCACGCTTGAAATCAAAACTTAAATTTATTTGGTCCAAAAACTCTATGTAATACTTTAATATATTGGTTTTAACTTCAAGGATTCCAGAACATTACTTTTCATAAACATCTCAGCTTTCGTTCCAACAAAAATGTCAGATATTTAACATGATTATATTCATTTTTAAAATCAACATTAATATGTTACTGATCACATCTTTTTCAATAAAGTTACTCAAAATTAAGAGATAATGTGCTTTGATAGTTGCATATAAGTATGGCAAACGAGAGCTTTCAGCTTGGAACTCTTTGTTAAAATTGTTAATTATGGGAAAAATTAGCGATAGAAATAAAAAATAGCATTTGGTTTTGCAACCCATTCCTTCTGCCAGGTCTGCAGATCGCATACCGTTTACTTCGTAAAAGCAGGAAATAAAATAAAGTTTCAAACTATCCCATTGCTGAACTATTATTTTTTTATTAATAATAATCCCATTCCCGCCCATTATTTTAAATTTTTGCGCCGAGTCACTATTCAGCTACAGAACCAAATTCATCAGCTGATTATTATTTATTTATGTCAGTCAATCATTTATTTATAGAGGATAGTATCGCTTTCTTAATGCTGAAAAGCGAATCAGGTATATCAAATGTGCTGGCATGAGATTTAAAATCCTGGCATAAGCAACGGAGTGGCTCGTGAAATTCAAAATTAGTTTTACAAGTTTTCAAAAATAGGGGACAAAAGTGCCTTGATACCCGGCAGGGAACATTAAGGCTAACTTCACCCAGAAGAAGCGGACTTGAAATTAAGCCTGTCAGTAATTTAACCATAAAATCCATCGTGTTTGAGATATGCCCAAGATTTTGTGGGATTTTACCGAACAGTAGTCCTGAAATTCCTTCAGTTCATGTAGCCTCTTTGGACTGTGGGAAAAGAAACTATATATGTTGCGGCACAGTGTCTCAATGCTTTTCGGCAATTTTTTACAAGCGTAGCTTGAGCAAAGTTGAAGTGAGTGGCATGTGCACTTTATATAAAATAAATCGGTTTCCACACTCAATAATGTCTTCAGCCCGCCCAAGTATCCAGCAATAACATTGGCTCCATCATTGTCAAATGTTTAAAAGGTACAATTGGCAAATATTTATATGCAAAATGATATTTGAAATATTTACTTTTATAATAAAGACTTTAAAACCTTAATTCAACTATCCGACCAAAATCTTACTTTGCCGACCAACCTACCAAATGAAAAAGAAGCGACCAAACTTTGTCGGGAAAGACCAACAAGAGCCAACACTGGTCGGTAGAGTTGTCAAACTATCGATGGCACTAGCGATAGTATCGATAGTTTCAACTTTTTAGGCCAATCAATACTCATTGATAGTTTTTTCTTATACTATCAAAAATATCGATAGTTTAGTAAGACTATCGAACTATTGTTGGTAATACCTGAATTTTTTAATTTGAATTAAAAATTTTGTTTTTTAGTGTGATGCCGACGTCATATTCAAATATGCACGCATTTAGCCCAAAATACATACATATGTTAATCGTAAATCCTGTTTTGTTTGTATAACTTGTGTTAGTTTTTGAATTTCTAAAAAGAGAAGTATTTTGGCTAAGCAGTTACTTAATTTTGAATGATTATAACTTTTATAAGATAATATTTATTTCACTATGACCTGTAAAACAAAGCAACCTAACTGATTTAGCGATAGTGCTATCGATAGTTTTATTTTTTTCGAGACTATCGTGAATATTGATAGTTTTTCTGAAAACTATCAAAACTATCGATGGCGTGACTATCGATAGTTTGACACCTCTACTGGTCGGCACGCTATAGAACAATTGTTCATGCTCACTTCACACGTATTCTTACGCTCTATCGTTTAGTCGTTGGCGAGACAGCGACGAATCAGCACCGCGGGTGGCTGCAGTGTTGCCAGGTCTTCGGCATGAGAAAACGCCCCTCTTGGTCTGAAAAAACGTCGTTTTCTACCCAAAAACGTCTTTTTCAAACGTATGCACAAAGAATTGTTCTTATTAAACTTTCATTGTATACAAAGGTACATATGTACGTAAGGTATATTAAAATATCATTTGCACACATTTAAAATTCATTCTAAACTGGTTTGAGATCGTTAATATAAATTTCATTTTATACATACACTTGTGATCAGCTGATTAAGTCATCGATTTCGGCTGTTTCTTTTTTGTTTATTTAATGTTTATTATTTTTCCATAAAAGCCTAGCTCATTATATAACAAACAAAATATAAACCCACATCTCAAACTTTGTGCAAAAATTATAAAAATTGGCAAAATATCAGCTAGATTTTCAACTTTTTATTCAGATTTTTTAGAATTTTTTTGAGTATGCAGGTTGATAGCCCATTAAATTCCAGGGCAATAATGTGCAAGTTTTAAGTTGTTAAAGAATCGCGTTGATTTTTAATATATTTTTTTTTCTTGTAAACATTTGGTTAAGTGGTTTGTTGTCGAAAATCCTAAATTACGTTCTGTTAAGAAGGAACATAGCAATATTTCAGCCTTTTTACGTTCATTACATTTTCAATAAGGGGCCCCATGCGACTAATTGTGTCATTTTCGTTATGCGCTTAAATAAGGGTTGTCATCTGTGTCGACAGAATAAATATTTTTTGAAGCAGCTGCTGCAAAAAACAAAGCTTGTAAAGATTTATTAAGAAAACAATTCAAAATCAGTTCTACTTACAAGATTTAGTAACAGAGAAAAATTACTGGGAAGTTAAAAAACGTAATTTTTTACACAAAAAACGTCCAAACGTCAACAGGATAAAAAAAAAACGTCCAAATGACGTTAAAAACTTCAACCTGGCAACGCTGGGTAGCTGTTCTGCTTTGTTTCACGAATGTAAAGATGCTTTGCGAGAAATATGTAGGTACGTTTGTAATGCATGAAAATGCTTTTGGTGGAATGAAACGCCTTTTGTGTTATAAGGCATTTAAAACAGGAAACATGCTTTTAAAAGACGTTTTTTAATATTTTCATAAGGATATGGAAAGTTTCGATTAACACAAAAGACATATGTGTATGTATTTGTGAGCCTATCGCTAATTTACTTCAATACTGTCGTAACTAACAAACTTAAAATTCGAGAAAAAGGGCTTTAAAGTTTTGGATTTACATAATATGTATATACTCCCATAGTAAAAAAGTAATACATATTTTGTTCTAGTGAGCTACTGGTAAATGGTACAGCTATGAAATTTTTACTCAAAATAGAAGAAGAGTTTACGTTTATTCTTGCATACGATTTTTTCTTTGGCGTTACGACGCTTTTTTAGTAAATCAGCGATACACATACTTATGTACTTATATAAAATATATTTCCTCTTGCGCTCACCAACACGGCCACAGTCTTACTTTTGCCGACCCCTGGCTTAAAACGATAATATTAAGAAATGCGTGAGCTGGACAAGGAGTAGAAGGCAAAGACATCACAGCGCACGGAGGTGCGCGCGAGTGACGAAAGCAGCCACAGTAGCATGCTGAAATGACTCGCTTATATATACACGAGATTTGGAAGTTTTTATCCAGACGTCCAATCAACATGTTTGAGGTATCGTTGTAAAGGCCCTGGAGAGTGTGTCCAGAAATGGTATTCAAGCTTCATAAACGATTAACCGGATTCTTAAAAATTAGGCGTTTTTTTTGCTTTTGCCGGTTTAAGGGGGCATGTGGGTACACCCAACATATTTAGTGTTATTCTATAGGCCAATACCTTTCAAACGATACCTTATATATTAAGTTCCGGCTACAAGTTGGAAAGATATAGAGGAAAATGTGTTTTGGTTCGTGTCTCCGCTACAAGATGCTTTGGTATGTATGTGGCGTCTGTACGTGCCTTCATTTAATTTTGTTCAAACTTTCAGGAATTAAAGTACAAAAAAAACTAAGAAGGTTTGGTTCCAGGATGTCTTGATTCGTATGCCTTTGTGGGCGTGGCTGCTGCCTGAAACTCGAAAAAAGGCAAATTTTTTAAACTACCACTGAGGCCGCACTACTCAGTCCATATCATTGATGTGGATATCAGTAGAAGGGTCTTCAAACAAGCTATTTAACGCTATCTTTTGCGTTTATAAAATATAAATATGTTATAACGTTATCGCCTGAAAACTAAAAATCGGGCTGCTGAAAATATACATTTCGAGCATTTTCTCAAAAACTGGCCAGTCGATTTTATTCTAAGTTTCCACAAATCTAGCCCAAAACCTTAGCTTTCATCTGGTATATAGCCTATATCTGGTAAACTCTTGTTCTGGAGATATTGCTATTCGAATTGAAAAAATGTCGCTCCAAAAAGGGTCAAATGGTTAAAAATTAACATATCCGTTACTTTGGTTACTTTAAGATATAAAACTAACATACCCAGTACCCCGAAAAAAATTACCCATTCCCCGATTACCACTTAAACCGAAATTCCCTGCAAATCGGGGAATTTCCCGCGAGTTGACAAGTTGAAGGATGCAGCTGTGCTAATCACTTCGTACATGTCTTGGAAACCACAATTTATGTGTATTTTAGAGTTTTGTTTTCAGTCGTATGCCGAAATTGCAACATTTTTCCCCATTTTAACAGGCGGTATGTACACAGTATTTAACTATGCTACATGGGTTTATCACCCGCACTTAACCAAACTGAGAAGACGCGTACAATATTACCTACAGTTGTACATAAATATGTATGTATAAATGCATTTAGTTCACCCAATGTGCCGCTACTACTTACATACATATGTATAAATTGCCACAGAGCAAAACTACTTGATAAAAAAGCATTAGTTTAATAGCACGAGTGCAACACCGTACACGTGATAGAAGTAAAATTTCTTCTGTTTATTGTATCCAAAGTTGGTACCAAGTTGATAATTTTTATCACTTTATTGTATATGTATAATGTATTATGTATTGTATTTGTATAATTTTTTTTAATACAAAGGATATGATCATTCTTTTTCGCTTTATTCCGTATTCGAAAAATTATGTGTTTCAATGGACACATCGATTTGAATACATAGATTTAGATAATATTTTTAGCAATTCATTTGAGAAAAATAAAACATTTAGATTATTGTTTGTATTTTCGTCGATTTTAAATTTGCTACCCTAAAATAATTGATATCAAATAAAACACCTCTTTGTGGTAAAATTTTCGAGTGACGAAAGCTGAACTAGAAATACAAAATTTATGATATCAATTTCGTGACGAAAATTATACTCATTTTTTAACTGCCTTTGAAACGTACGGAAAATCTTTTTTATTTATTCGGAGCCTTGCGAGAATCCGTTTACTGCTAGAAACACAATATAAACTAAACTAGAAACTTTTGCAACGATTCGTATGAATGAAAAAGATTTTCCCTATGTTTCCAAGGCAGTTAAAAAATGCGTAGAATTTTCGTCACGAAATTGATATCGTAAATTTTGTGTTTCTAGTCCAGCTTTCGTCACTCGAAAATTTTACCTTTTATTTATGTTTATTTGATTTACCGCTGAAACATTGAAATCTAGCCTATTAAAAAAAAAACAAATGCATATCCGTACGTGTGTCAACTTAGCACTACACTTTTCGAAATTGGAAAAGTTAACTACGGCATTAATTGCAGTGTTTTTGTTGTGGAAAGAAAAAATTTGTAGCTCTCGTTTTTAAGAAAAAAATGGTATGTAGTGCTAACCACCATACACCTAGTCGATAGAATAGAGATATTGAAAATGTTATAACGGCATTAATTGTAGCTTTTTTGTTGTAAATTTGTTGTGGAAAGAAAAAATTTTTAGCTCTCGTTTTTTAAGAAAAAATGGTATGTAGTGCTAACTTGACACCATACACCTAGTCGATAGAATTGAGATATCAAATATGTTACTATGCCATTAATTGTAGTTTTTATACATGAGCGCACTTGTGCACAAGGGTATATTAATTTTGTTCACATAACGGTTGTTTGTAACAGCCAAAACGAATCGAGATAGATATAGACAAATGTATACATAAATGATCAGGATGAAAAAAGAAATCGATTAAGCCATGTCTGTCTGTCCGTCCGTC
>NW_016157242.1:398000-423889 GCF_001687245.7 Rhagoletis zephyria
ATATTTAATACTTGCGCCGGGT
Organism: Rhagoletis zephyria; assembly: GCF_001687245.7. Classification (NCBI taxonomy): domain Eukaryota; kingdom Metazoa; phylum Arthropoda; class Insecta; order Diptera; family Tephritidae; genus Rhagoletis; species Rhagoletis zephyria. Next base: position 398,023 of record NW_016157242.1, read on the forward strand.
ATTTAATGTTCGGCTCCGCCCGAACTTAGACTTTCTTACTTGTTAACTTTAAAATTTGTTGTGAAAAGAAAAAATTTGTAGCTTTCGTTTTTCTGGAAAAAATTGTGTTGACCCTTTTTCGAACAAAATTTAGTATGTAGTGCTAACATAGCGTGACCGAAACTCCAACACAAACGCAAATTTTATGGTGTTACTAACACACTTGTAATAATTTTTGATTGGACCGTCATCTATTGTTTTTTCGTGCGAGCTATCTTTCACATATGAGTAAGTAGTCAAGCTAATCTTTTCGCATACGAGCAAGCAGGCAAACTATTTGGTTTGAAAAATCACACGTACACAAAACTTCTAGGAGCGTTTTTGATTCACTATTAAGAATGNTTTTTAAAATCGCGCAATAACCACGCCTATTTCCCATATAACGGTAATTTTCAGAAATACGAAAACTGCGATATTTTAGTAACTACTGGAGATTATTCATTCAAAATTGATAATAATAAGTTTTAGACGAAAAATAAGAATATTATAAATTTTTGGAAAATGGGCGTAGCCACGCCCACTTATGGTTACATGTGCATATCTTGGTAACCGCTGCACCAATTTCTTCCAAACTTGGCACAGTTGTTGGCCTTGGTACAGCTAAAAAATCGCCGAAACTTTTTAAAATCGGACAATAACCACGCCCACATCCCATATAACGGTAATTTAGAGAAATACAAAATCTTCGATAAATCAGTAAATATTAAAGCTAATTGATTCAAAATTGATGCTTGCAACATTTCTTTACCAAGAAATACGTTTATGGTAAAATTTTGGAAAATGGGTGTGGCACCGCCCACTTATGATCAGATATAAGTATATCGGTAACCGTTATACCAATTTGTACCAAACTCGGTGTGGTTATTGTGCTTGCCACATATAAGCAAAACGTTGAAAATTATTGAAATCGGACTAAAATAACGCCCGCTTCTCATATAACGGTAAATTTCAGAAATTCTTGAAACTTCAATATTTCGAAATTCTAGGACGCTAATTTACTCAAAATTGATACACCCCGGCTTACCATCTAGCCGAAGGTTTCGGAAAGGTGAAAAAACATATATTTAATACTTGCGCCGGGTATTTAATGTTCGGCTCCGCCCGAACTTAGACTTTCTTACTTGTTAACTTTAAAATTTGTTGTGAAAAGAAAAAATTTGTAGCTTTCGTTTTTCTGGAAAAAATTGTGTTGACCCTTTTTCGAACAAAATTTAGTATGTAGTGCTAACATAGCGTGACCGAAACTCCAACACAAACGCAAATTTTATGGTGTTACTAACACACTTGTAATAATTTTTGATTGGACCGTCATCTATTGTTTTTTCGTGCGAGCTATCTTTCACATATGAGTAAGTAGTCAAGCTAATCTTTTCGCATACGAGCAAGCAGGCAAACTATTTGGTTTGAAAAATCACACGTACACAAAACTTCTAGGAGCGTTTTTGATTCACTATTAAGAATGTGATAGCAAAACGTGCCGAGCTTAGCGCTCACGCGTGACGGTCACTAGCAAACGCGGCATTTGAACAGTTGCCGAAAGCATGAGAGCTCATTGGGTCGGTTGGCAAAGCAAGACGCCGCAGTTCATTTGTTGCAGAAGACGTTTGACTTGTTGCTGAAAGCCATTTGACTTGTTGCCGAAAGCACGACGAATGTAGTAAAGGGTAATTTATCGTCTCGTATGTATGTATGTATTTATAGCGCGTCTACCATTCAATTGCTTTACTCTCTGCTGGCGCCAAGAACGTGTTGGCAGGCTAGTTGTAAGGAATGTGTATACGTACGTATGTATGTATGTATGTACATATCAATGCTTCATTTCCATGATTCAATAATACAAGGTTGGCAGTTGTCTCGCTCCCGCATTCTGCTTTAGCCTGTGTTGCCTTCTTTTTTGATTTGTAGAAACTACTACTAAAATACAAGAAGAAATATTGTCTTCGTATAAAAAGTTCAACAGGCAACACTGCCGATATTTTCATGGAAATTCATTTTCTTATTGGGCAAACTCAAGAATGGCAACAAAATCAAAAATAATGGAAATATTTTGAATTACAATAATAATTTACATACTTATTTGCAGGGTATCGGAGTTATTCATAATTTGTATTCAAAAAGTAGCGTTTTACAACAAGTGCAGCCGTTGCATGTAAGTTTTGCATGCTAGGATCCCTGTGTGTCCGTCCACGTATGGCTGGTGCAGAAAATACAAATAATAATAAATATATTCTCTTGTGAAAGTCAGGATCACTTGGGTGTCCGTCCACGTTTGCTGGTGCATGTATTTTTACCAGTGCAGCGTTTGAGTTGGTCAAGTGCAGCCTTTGCATATTTACAAGTAAGTTAATAAAGATATTTTTTTCTGCTCATTGGGAGTGACTGCAGAAAAAAGTACACAACATTACAAAAAATTAACATTTTTAAAAACGAATTGTAATTGAATTGCGATATTAAAGACATATTTTTAAAGTTTAACCGATATAATGATTAAAAAGACTGATTGGAGAAAAAAATAAAAAACATTCCGCAAAAATTAGATTTTTAAATAACTAAATGTAATTAAATTGCGATATTGAAGATATAACTTTTAAATGTAACCAATATAATGATTAGCAAGACTGATTGGAGGAAAAAGTAGAAAACATTACTAAAAAATTAAAATTAAAAAAAAAATACAAATGTAACTCAATTTAAGATATTGAACATGTAATATTTAAATGCAACAAATATAATAATTTTTAAAAGATTAATTTATATGCATTAAATCAACTGCATCTTTACTATTTGTATAATTCTTCATATAGTCCCTTTGAATAAAGGATTTGTTTGAATTCCATTAATTTTGTTTAATTATACTGGAATTTCAATGAAACCATGGTTTATTTTGAATATTTGGGAACATTTCTTCAAAGATTTCAAAGATTTTTCTTTGGCAAGAATTTTATGTGTATATCCATTTATTTCATTTTTAATATTTATGTGGCCATAAAAAGTTAATTTATTGTCTATTGTGTAGACCAGTGGAATCTTCTTTATATATGTATTTAATTCAATTTGTATACAAAAACGCATTTCCAGCACTACCAGACTACTTACTTTTCCTACTACCTTTTCACAAAAGGAGATAAAATTGTTACCCGCTTCTCTTTCCTTCGCAAATGCAACCTTACAAGGCAGTCGATTGACACTAATGTCAATATTTATCCAACCTTGTATTATTGAATCATGCTTCATTTCAAACAAGCAAATGTCGTTGAATTGTTTTTGAAATACAGTATCATGACTTCGGCAACCCATCAAACATGCCTTCAGCAACAAATGAAATGTTGCTTTCAGCAACAAGTCAAACGGCTTCTGCAACAAATGAACTTCGGCGTCTTGCTTCGCCAGCCGTCCCAATAAGCTGTCATGCTTTCGGCAACCGTCCAACAGAGCTCTCGCGCTTTCGGTAACCGTCCAAATGCAGTATCGTGCTTTCGGCAGTCGATCAAATACGGCGGTTGCTGGTTTCGTGCACGTTCACTCGGAATACTGTTTTGCCGAAGTCAATATCAGTATGAGCTGTTATAACCCAGCAAACAATTTGGTAATCGTTTTGCAAATCAAGCTTAAAATAAGCTTGCTTAAATAGGCTACTGCAAGCATTTTAAACCAAGCTTGAAGTAAGCTTACATGAATAAGGCTCTTGCAAGCGTTGTAAGTTCGACATTTACAAAATGTTTGGTATTGTAAGTGTTTTGCGAATGTCGTTTAGATTTTGCTAGGCAAGGTAACCGTTTTAAAAATGTCGACTAGTTTTATTGTTATTTTTCAGCGTAATCAAACAATAAATTTGTATCTCATTCTAGTTTTGATTTCTGAGAAGTAAAGAAGTGAAAATAGTGAATTTTTACTGATACAAAGTAAGTGAAAAAGTATGTGCGCAGGAGCACAAATTAATTATACAAATAAAGAATTACAAATACAAATTATTCAAATTAATTATAAAACGTTTACTTGACACATTTGCAAAACGCGTTATTCTTCTTCTTCTTCTTTTTTGGCGCTGTAACCGCCTAAGCGATTTTGGCCGAGTTCAGCAAAGTACGCCAGTCGTTTCTCCTCTGTGCCAACTGACGCCAATTGAAGCCAAGTCCTTCTCCACCTGATCTTTCCATCGCAGTGGGGGCCTCCCTCTTCCTCTGCTACCACCAGCGGGTTCCGAGTTGAATACTTTCAGAGCTGGAGCGTCGGTGTCCATTCGAACGACATGACCAAGCCAGCGGAGCCGCTGTATTTTAATTCGCTGCACTATGTCCATATCGTTGTAAAGCTCATACAGCTCATCGTTCCATCGTCTGCGGTACTCGCCGTCGCCAACGCGTAAAGGACCGTAAATCTTCCGCAAAATCTTTCTCTCAAACACCCCAAGAGCCGCCTCATCGGATGTTGTCATTGTCCATGCTTCTGCGCCATATACCAGCACGGGCATGATGAGTGACTTATAGAGCGTGGTTTTCGTACGTCGAGAGAGGACTTTACTCCTGAATTGCCTACTCAGTCCAAAGTAGCACTTGTTGGCAAGAGTGATTCTACGTTGGATTTCAATGCTGACATTATTATCGGTGTTAATGCTGGTTCCCAAGTAAACGAAATTCTCTACTTTCTCGAAATTGTAACTGTCAACAGTGACGTGGGTGCCAAGGCGCGAATGTGCTGACTGTTTGTTTGATGACAGGAGATACTTCGTCTTGTCCTCGTTTACCACCAGACCCATGCGCTTTGCTTCCCTATCCAACTTGGAAAAGGCAGAACAGACTTCGCGGTTTTTGTTACCGATGATGTCGATGTCATCGGCATAAGCCAGCAATTGCACGCTCTTGTAGTAAATTGTTCCTGAGCGGTTCAGTTCTGCAGCTCTTATTATCTTCTCCAACATCAGATTAAAGAAGTCACATGAAAGGGAGTCGCCCTGTCTGAAACCCCGTTTTGTGGCGAACGGCTCGGAGAGGTCTTTTCCAATTCTGACGGAGCTGGTGGTATTGCTCAACGTCATTTTACACAGCCGTATGAGTTTTGAGGGGATGCCAAATTCAGACATAGCGGCGTATAGGCAACTCCTTTTAGTGCTGTCAAAAGCGGCTTTAAAGTCGAGTTATTACGTGTCTTAAAAAAACATGTTTTGCAATCGTCATTTTAAAGCTTATAACAATGGGCGCGTTTCGATTATAAAGCGCTTACTTTGATGCGTTTTGCAAATGTCACAGCAGCGTTTTACAAGTGTTTTGCTTATATTTGAACGGTTACAAAACATTTATTTTTATATGAAATTGTTTGCTGGGTAAGCTATTTGCAAATAAAAATAATTTGCAAATACCTAACTCACTGTTTATTCGATGGTTAAAAATTCTTTTTAATACTGCCTGATTATAAAAAGGCAATTATATGACCATCGAAAAAGAAAATAAAGTTAAAAATGGCAACGTCTTGATTATAGAAAGGCAANTTGACACACGTCATATCCGTATTTTCAGGCGTGTTTTTTTTTTAAGTTGGTTAGTTTAAAGGCAAATAATTAATATTTACATAACTTTGTTTATTAACCGACTTCCAAAAAAGGAGGAGGTTATTAGTTCGTCGGAATATTTTTTTTTTTATTTTTTTTTATTTTATTATTTTTGTTTTGTTTTTTTTTTATGTATGTTACCGCATAACTTTGAACCAACCAGAAAATATTTTTTATGATAATATCATGCAGTCTTCTCCGCTTTCTATAAATCTTTTACGCGCTGCGACATCAAATTTATAAAATTCGGTAATGGTTCTGCTTCGATAACATTGCGCCAAACATCCTCTAGAACTGAAATCTACTAAAGAAATTCTAGCAAGTTCTTCATGATATCCCAAAGGCCCACGATTGGATTTTCTGTACCCTCTTATGAAGAAAAGAGATGATTTCCCCAACAGCTCTTTACAAATTTTTCTTTCCGCAAATGTTATTCTTACAGTACTATTCGGTACATTTTTGAAACCATGTATGTATAATATATACATATTTACCACGAATAAGAAGCCAATAGTATTAAGAATTCACATATTGAAACTCCGCTCCTGGTACCTTACTTTTACCTGTCTGTATTTCAATGTCCGCAACTGTAGTTATAAAATCATACATAAGCAACGGTTGTGATTTAGCAACTGGATTTATAAAATCTTAGCTAAATCTCTCATGGCCAGTTTAAACTTAGATTAAGTAAACTGAGTTTAAATTGAACAGCTGGCTGACATTTGATTGGCTGATCTAAGTTTAAACCAGCCAGATCGGGCGTTTAAACTTAGTTTAAACCCCGGTCGTGCACTGAAAAACTGGCACTCAATGGAGACATAGTACTGTGACTGTGCCTCATTATTTTTAATAAATTAACTATTAATGGAGATCATCATTTTCTGTCAAAAACATTTTTTTCTCCTAAAATAATAACCCATTGATGAGGTATATATTAATAACTGCTGGACATTTATTCGGAAAATGTTTGACATAATAAAAAGGCTGAAATCAGTCAAAATCTGGCCAGAGATGTAATTTTTAAGTGCCTTTGAATAGTAAATACTAAAAGCATTTTTAAACACGTAAGAAAAATATAATTTATGAAAGAATTGTCAAAATGTGTATATAGAATTTTAAATCAAATAAAAGGGGCAAAAGTCGGATGATTTTTTTTTTAAGTTTCAAAATAAGCCTTTTTTAAAAAGTCGGTGTCAGGGGGGCATCGATCTTCAAAAAGTGTAAATTTGACACTTTAGTCGCACAACGGTAACACTGGTTGAGTGTAACATCAAACACATTTTGCACTGTGAAAGGGCAACATTTTTGTAAATGCAGATTTAGACTGGTTTGTCATATTTTGTCAACAAATGTTGGCAACATATTTTGATACAACTTTATCTCCTTTTCCCATACCTTTCCCGAGTATATTATGGGCCAACAGCAGACAGATAGTCAATTTAGCAGCACATGTACACGACTGAAAACCTATTCTGATCTAAGTCAATAGACAAACCGTTTTTTTATTCCATTTAGCAACGTGTTTTCACTTATTTGTCGACAAATGCCACTGAATTTGACTTAGTGAAAACCAGCATTTATCCTTCATGTAGAAGGATAGAAATTTTGAAATGCTTGCCAGCACCTTCAGCTCTTTAACTAACACAATATTCTGACTTTTAAATTCAGGGGAAAAATTTGCTGTTCAACTTTTATGAAGGCAACATTTCGGTGAATTAGGTTAATAATCTTATTTCAGTAAAATTGTGGTAGATTTTTTAAATATGTGGTAATTTTGGTAAAGTGGCAGCACCGATTGTCAGCGTTCAGTTGGTGGCAAATTTTTAAATGGAGGGGTATGTTGTACACATAATTTTTCTTTAGAAAATTTGCTTGGAAAAAAGAACAACCATGTGCAAAACAACCTTTTTATAAAACGGTTTGCTACCGACTGAGCTTACTAGCAGCGCTCTGCTCTCTTATACCTTGGTTATGATGCACGGGGCGAATCGTAACAAATCGCGGCGAATTCGTAAGGATCTATTGATTTTAGATGCTTTCCTTTTACATTGCGTTCAAGTGCATTATAATCGTTTGAATTCATTGCCCATACAATAGATAATTAAGTGACAGTTCACTCCGTTCCGTTACTTCCATAATAATCCAGGCATTATTTACGAACAAATGGTATCGATACTTTTAAGGATCGGGTATTTTTCAGAGTACTGAGTACTTTCTTAAAATATACACATGTTGGTTTCAATACTTACAGGTCTATTCTGCACTTTACCGAAGATTTTGTAACCGGAAAATTGTATTACCAAAAATGTTACCAGTTCTTGTCACCGTGATTCTAGGTACGTTGGTAATGCAGTTAAAATATTCAGCAATTCATCTATGAAGAATTGTGCAAATCCAGGCATTGCATATTTCACGGGGCAATAATTTGTTACCAGCTTATGAGATGGTAACAAAATTTACTTACCGGTTAAAGAGTACACAGAATGCGAAAAGGATTTAAAAGTTGTTTATTTACCGGTTACAAACTTTTTATTACCAGCGCAGAATAGACCTGTAAGTGTAGAAATCTCACAAGCTGGCAGTATTTTATTTAAATTAATATATGAATCCCAAATTACGTCAAATGGCTAACTGTACTGTACAATCATTTCTGAATCCCGTTAAATGTAAATAAAACTCAGTACTTTTTAAGTCTATTCGACACTTAATACTGAGTACCTTGATTCGATCCTGAGTACATGTATCAAAGCGATTAATGGAACAGAGCATTTTTGAGTACTGAGTACTTCAGAGTTCTTTTAAATTCTGAGTACTTTCGAGTTCCTTTTATGAGTACTGAGTATTTTCGAGTTCTTTTGTGAGTACTGAGTTCTTTGGAGTACTCAGTATCAATACTTTTAAAAATCGGGTACCGTCGATCCTTTTGAGAATCGAGTTCTGAGTACCTTTGGCACCGATACTGCTCAACACTAGGTTTTACCCCACCAGGGATGAAAAATGGAAATTTCAGATTGTACCTAAAAAAATTTACATCATTCATTTGTAGTTTTATTATACATTTTTTTTTTTAACATGAATACAAAAGATGGATGTACTTTAAACATGATTAGGTTTTTTTTTTTACCTGAGCCTATATCTATAGACTATAGTCTAATGGGAATCGAAGAAGCGTTCTTTTTGTTTAATTTTTACTACTGAAAAATATTGGCGAAAAAGACAAAAAACACATTTTGCGAAGTATACTTCTTTATCCAGCTTTTTATAAAACAACAGGAAAAGCCTGCTAGAAAATAATCAAATTGCCGTAAGTAACTTCGAAAGGATTTTAAATATATTTCCAGAAATCAAAAAGCGAATATGGGTCAAATAGCTATAGTTCTCATCTAAAGAAAATATGAAATTTGAAGACATCCCAGACACTGGACTGTATGTAGGGATGCAAACGATGCATCGATGTTTTCAAAACATCGATATTTCGTCCAAAAAAATCGATGTTAATATCGACGTTTTGCTGGAGGATACATCGTCGATACATCGACTAGGAAAGTGAAAAACAGCGACATCGTTCACTCACTCCGTTCGTATTGTGCCGAACGACCAGTGGCAAGCGAGCGCTTGTTTTCGGAAGCTGGTGCAACCATCATTCAGGATAGAAGCAGGCTTTTCGGGACTAGATTATCAAAGCTTGTTTTCTGAACTAATTTCAAAATGTTTATTCATATTTAAATAAATAAGATTTACATATTTAAGATACATCATAATAATAAAACAGGTGCAAGTTTTAAGCGGCTAAAAATCGCTTTGATTTTTAATGATTTTTTTGGCGGCTTTTGCGTTTTTTTTTTCAAATAAGAGGTTAAAAATCAAGGCGATTTTTAGCGGCTTTTTCTAAAAATACAGATAAAAAAGTTCAAAATTAAGATAAAAATGTGTTGAATTTTTCAAAGTTTTGTATAAAGTTATGGTTTGCAGCGGATATGTGAATCTAGTTCTTTCGAGTTTAAAAAATATTTCAGGCTACATTTTATTTCGTGTAGTAGATGAGATATTAAAACATCGGTAAAACATCGATGTATCGTTTTTATAACCGATGTTTTTTGACATCGATGTTTGTTGCGGGAACATCGATGTTTTTAAGAGCGATGTTGCATCCCTAACTGTATGGTTTTCATTATGTCATATTTTGACAACAAAATTTTTTGACATATTTTGACACAACTTTCTTTCCTTTATCCCTACTTTTACCGCTGATATTATGGGCCAAAAACTTACAAATAGCCACTTTATCAGCGCATGTACACGCCTGAAGGCCTATTATGATCTAAATCAATCAAAATACCATTTTTTAGTCTCATTTGACAATTTGTTTTCACTTATTTGACCGCAAATGCCATTGAATTTGACTTAGTGAAAATAAGAGTTAAGATTAATAGAAAAAAATTACGAATTTGAGGATAGCTAAGTAAAGTGTTAATTTTTCGTAGTAGCTGCTCTAAAAACAGTGTAAGATGTTTAAGATAATACTTAATATGACTTTTTTAAATTCTTCCTTTTGACCACTTTTATTTAGAATTGTTTATTCTTCAAAATGAAAGCGAAGCTTCTCCCGTGCCTACAAGTAAATATATTAGCACGGTAAAGGAAAAAGAAAAAAAAAAACTAAAAATGCATCTGATCAAAAGATGATTGTACCTAAAATCTAGTGGCTGTACCTAATGTACCTTTAAGTCATCAAACGTCGGAAAAAGGTACAATTGTACCTACTTTTTCATCCCTGTACCCCACATCTAGCACCTGCTTGCGCGCGAGCTGTTCTGCCGTCCAACCCTACTTTAACCAATTAGAAAAATCTTTAGTTTTCTTAAATATATTTTTGGCTCACTAATTTATTCGCGAAAAACGGAATTGTATAATAATAGTGTAAGTACTACAATTGTTTACAAATGGTGTATGGTACACTTGCACTATCATTAAGCAAATCCCAACGAAATTCTTGTAATGTTAAAATAACGTAAAGTATTTTACTTCATTATATTGCTGATAACTTTCACAGGCAGCTTGAAACCTCATTTTTCTGAATATCGGCAAATCCTAGCGTTGCGGACGTTACGTTCGGACGCTTCTTTTAACTTTTTTGGCGACAAAAAAATTATGAGATAAAAATCTTTTGTGGTATAAGGGAAGGTTTAAAGGAGAACAAAATAATGGAATGGAAGTAGTTGAATTTTAATTAATGCCGGTGTATTTGCCTTCGAAATTTATGTTCGGACGTTACTGAAAAAGGAAGCGATTTTGATGTGACCATCAAAGTCAACCGGACGTTACTCTTTTTGGCGTTGAAAAAATTTATTTATTTTTATCGATATTGATGTATTTAATTAAGAGATATAGTGCTTAAAACCATGTCTATTGAGGCCTTTGTTTCAAGAAGTAACAGGGACAAATCAAATTTCTCATATAAGTGTAAAACGAAATATGAAATATGTATATTTTGTACTATGCCATTTTTGACACAAAAATGCGAGAATTTTAATTGCATGTATTTTTTCCGATTTTGGTTGACTACTTCTCGGATTCGCCCATATGCAAACAAAATTTGAAATGAAATAGTGTACCCGTGTTATACACTATTCTATTTCTTTAAATTTTAACAAGTCATTGAAACCTTCCAACAATCTAAATGGTGTATAAGTGTATGCATCATTAAGTCTTTATATTGACTGTTTTACTTTTAAGAAGGTATTATACACTGTTTAATAGCGTATAAAATATGGTTAGCTAAAAGGAACAGAGTCTATATAATTATATAATTCTTATCAATTGGCTTGTAGATTCACATTATCTACTTGATTAGCTTTAACATTGAGTTCTGGGCATTTTGATATGTATCTTGAAGTGGTTATGGAAATATGCATATAAAAGCACACATGGCCATGTCTCAGGAACTTTTGATTTTGGTGACTATGCATAGTTTCCTAGGTATATGGTCAAAATCGCTATATCTGTTGGGTATTTCTCAGAATAAGATATATTATAATAAAAGTTACTGTAGTGTTTTATCTGATCTGAAACAATACCCGCTCACTGTAATCCCAAAACTAGCTAAAACACGCGTGAGTCAAAGTAATGATTAAGCACTACCAGAGCTCACTCTTTGACGCGAAAATGCGAAAGGCAAAAATGAGCGCTTTGCTTTGCACAAAAGCGTGAACTGTGTTGTTGCTTTGGCTGCGATATTTCAAACAGTTCAGCCACAGCGCGGTTTCAAATATTTGTTGCTGTGATGTTGCACAAAAACTGACGAATATTTCACATTTTCGCACTTTCGCCCAAACGCACACAGTTTTGCCTTAAAGAGTGAACTCTAGTATTGTTTTTTCTTTTGCACGCTGTATTTACTTTACCGAATACCGAAGCACGAAAACAGGGTCTAAATTTCTTTCGGTGACCAGAAGGCTGCACAAACTGCAACAACCTGTGCCGCTCTTGTCTCACTAGCGGTGAAGTTCAGGTAGCCATCGAGAAGGCAAAGGCCTCCAAAGCCATGAGGCTCGACGGAATATGCATGTTGATGCTGAAAATTTTGAGTCCTGCGGGAGTAGCGTACCTAACGGAGGTCCCCAATCTATCAATAGCCACTCTCATCATCCCAGACATCTGGAAGATGGCTAGAGTGGTCCCACTGCTCAAACCGGGGAAACCAGCCAACAAAGGAGAATCTTATCGTCCGAGAACACTCCTTTCCCCGGTAGTGAAGATACTAGAGGCTTTGCTAACGCCATAAACACTGTGAGAGAACTATACTAGTAGCGTTGAACCTGTCAAAGGCGTTTGACACCGTCAGCCACTCCACGCTGCTAGAAGACATAGAGGCCTCCTCTCTCCCACAGAGGCTCAAAAGGTGGTCGGCGAATTATCTAAGTGGTCGACACTCGTCAGTAATGTTTAGAGACACATCGAGTGGACCTAGAAAAATAAAACAGGGGGTTCCACAGGGTGGTGTCCTTTCCCCATTACTGTTTAACCACTACAATTCAAAGCTCCCTCAACCACCAGAAGGGAGTCTCGATTGTCTCCTATGCTGACGATTGTTCGATAATGGCGTATGGGAATGGAATTGATGACTTGTTGCGAAAGTAAACGGGTATCTCTCCGAGCTTTCTCGCTTCTTCACTACTAGGAGCCTAACCCTCTCCCCTACAAAATCCTCTGCGACCTTGTTCCGTACCTGGTCAGACTACCGCTGGGAATTTACTTCGATGATACACCAATTCTGACGGTGAACAACCCCAAAATACTCGGAGTAATCTTCGACAGTCTGCTGTCCTTCTCTTTGCACGCAACCGCTATTGTCACCAAAGTACAGACATTCCCACGACAGCTGGTTCTACGTACCGGAATGACTCGGGTTTTACCCGACCAAGGGCTATTGTTTTGGCGATCTAACCCCGTTTAGGTCGGCGATATCCATCAAACGTTGCTCGTTACTAGGGTTACATCTGCTGCGTACCCTTCTGCTCAGGGCTGGCATAGAGTCCAACCCAGGGCCAGAAACTTGCACCTGCTGCGTAGCCCAGAGACGACTATATACAAACTTTACCTCGATCAGTTGCAATGCCTGTGACGGGTGGAGTCATCTCCGTAACTGCTCGGGCCTACTTACGCACCGGCAATGGACCACCACGGCAAACCACCACCCGCCCGTGCAGCACAGAACCAACACACCCACACCCCAACACAACACAACAATAGACATAGAAACGAACACAATAGCACCCACACACCGCCGCCGGCAACTCCTCGTCCCTCCGACAATCTGCTCGGTTTGTCAGTCCAGAATATACCGTAACGTGACATCAGTCAAGTGCAACTACTGCCTTGGCTGGTGCCACTTTAGGGCATGCTCTGCACTTCGCAACACGCGTGATTGGACGAGTGACTATGTGGGCCCAAGCTGTGCTGCCCAGTCGCATACCTCCCCCGCGACGCCGCCAACCACCACCACAAGGCAGCACCCACTTTTGTGGCACATACAGCAGGGAGCCGGCAGGCAACACAATTCCTTAACTACACACATCACAATTGGTCTCCCAAGGCACACAAAGGTGCTACAATTTAACTGTAACGGACTCCAGAGCAAGATCGAGCTGATAACTGTCTTCATGGAAAAGCCAGGAAAATTAATAGCTGCGCTCCAAGCGACGAAGTTGTACGAAATTCAACCTTGTTGAGGTAAAGTTTGTATACAGTCAACCTTGTTGTTGAATTCCGTGCAACTTCGTCGCTTGGACCGCAGCTATTAATTTTCCTAGCCTTTCCATGAAGACAGTTATCTGCTCGATTTTACTCTGGAGTCCGTTACAGTTAAAACGCGAGTAATTCGGGTACGTAGAACCGGCTGTCGTGGGAATGTCTGTACTTTGGTGACAATAGCGGTTGCGTGCGAAGAGAAGGAGAGCAGACTGTCGAAGATTACTCAGAGTATTTTGGGGTTATTCACCGTCGGAATTGGTGTATCATCGAAGTAAATTCCCAGCGGTAGTCTGACCAGGTACTGAACAAGGTCGCAGAGGATTTTGTAGGGTTAGGCTCCTAATAGTGAAGAAGCGAGAAAGCTCGGAGAGATACCCGTTTACTTTCGCAACAAGTCATCAATTCCATTCCCAGACGCCATTATCGAACAATCGTCAGCATAGGAGACAATCGAGACTCCCTTCTGGTGGTTGAGGGGGCTTTGAATTGTAGTGGTTAAACAGTAATGGGGAAAGGACACCACCCTGTGGAACCCCCTGTTTTATTTTTCTAGGTCCACTCGATTTGCAACTAAACATTACCGACGAGTGTCGACCACTTAGATAATTCGCCGACCACCTTTTGAGCCTCTGTGGGAGAGAGGAGGCCTCTATGTCTTCTAGCAGCGTGGAGAGGCTGACGGTGTCAAACGCCTTTGACAGGTTCAACGCAACGAGAATAGTTCTAGCACAGCGTTTATGGCGTTAAGTGCTGTTGTTGTACGTAAAATACGGGAGCAGCAAGGCCTCTAGTGTCTTCACTACCGGGCAAAGGAGTGTTCTCGGTCGATAAGATTCGCCTTTGTTGGCTGGTTCCCCCGGTTTGAGCAGTGGGACCACTCTCCCCATCTTCCAGATGTCCGGGTTGATGAGAGTGGCTATTGATAGATTGGGGACCTCCGTTAGGTACGCTACTCCCGCAGGACTCAAAATTTTCAGCATCAACATGCATATTCCGTCGGGCCTCATGGCTTTGGAGGCCTTTGCCTTCTCGATGACTACCTGAACTTCACCGCTAGTGAAAGCAAGAGCGGCACAGGTTGTTGGCAGTTTGTGCAGCCTTCTGGTCACCGAAAGAAATTTAGACCCTGTTTTCGTGCTTCGTCGGATTGGACAGTGACCTCACGGTTGACCAAAGCTTACTCACACCAAAGGCGAAGTTACAAGTCTTCAGATGCTCGTCCCACTTTTTCCGCTTATGTAGGTTCACAAGCTGCCAAATCGGCCTGACGAAGGTTGTCACGCTCACCGGCTAGAACAGCTGCTTCAGCAGGGAAGTTTGGACGGGGGTCCGTAATGCATCCTGCCGGTACGAAGCGAGCTGCAGCAGCAGTGACAAGCCTGTGGAACTTATGTTCATCAAGGTGGACGTCGCACAGTGGGGTATTGATGTCGATATTGCGAATTAATTCAAGAAATGAATTTCAAAATACAATGAAGGGTTTAGTACCAAATGAAAGAAGATAAAATTCTACATCACTATGTAATCAAATATTTGCCCAAAAATTTACCGTTTTCTTGCAATATACTCTCAAATTCGTGACTTTTTCCTTTGAGTGCGCGCAAAGTGAAAAACGTTATTTAATATTTCAAATTTCCAAGCTATATCTGAGTTTTCGTTAAAGATACATCAAAAACGGCAATAGAACCTTCTTGTCCAGGTATTTAGGCAATACAAAGTGATTTTGGTTTTCTTTTACTATGGTTCCAAGTATTTTATTAAATTTTTTTATCGTAAGCGTAAAAATAAGGGGTTTTGGCTATATACGTTGACATATAGTTGAGAAGTAGGTACGATCAAGCAAAAGTGTAATCATTTACATATACCTTGGACGTTATAGTGTCATTCTGTAAAAAAAAGTTGCGGCATGTCTGCGCACTTTTTCAGTATATCGATTTATATAATGTAACCTCGTTGGTGAAATATACATGAAATTCTCGATGAAGAACAAAACCAAATATAACAAGTGAAAACTAAGTACAAAGCATAAAAAAAAAGTAATATTGTTATTGTCCACGTTCGTTGTTTGCTCAATTACTGTTTTTTTATACCCTACATACGGCATAAGAATAGGTACATACGTCTATTATCAAAAGTAGGCTAAATACTGTTTTGTTTCAAAGGCGAAACTTTTAGTACTTGCATGTTTCAAAGAAAGTATGTATACATTTATGTACATATCTGCTTAAACTCATAAAATAAAATTTGGGTTTATTAAATTTTACAATAATAGCTTAGAATGACGTAATTTATTTGTCCAATGATTTATAGGGTATATGTGAAACCGTAAAGAATGGTACATGATGCATATTTTTAGTGTTAATTATAATCTTTGTTATTGTTTATAGTGTTGCTATTTCTATGCATGAATGTCATGTGCAGTGAATAGAAATAATGATAGTGATGATATTTTTAACTAACATGGTTACGGGTAGACGGGTAAACGGAGAATAACCATAACTATAAAGGCCTAATTATATTATTATTTTCTTTATAGGAACGAGCTCAAATATCATATGGGTTAATCGTCAAAGCCTTTATGAAATAATGAAAAACTCTGGTTGCGATCAATTCAATGAAATATTTAACGTTTAGCGGGACAAATGAAAGATCGCATCAGACCATCTGATGAAAATTTAAAAGAATTTAATGAAAAGATGAGATATTTCATCTCTGAGTTTAAATTCGTTGGAATAGGTGCTGTAGACACGAAGAACGTTTTTTTAAAGCAAAGAAAAGTTGGCTTGAGTCCTCTATTGGTTTTCCGTGTTCAAAACAAAATAAACGTTAATTGTCAGAAGAAGCTCTAGAGGCGCGAAACAAAGATTTTAAGAGCTACAGAGAACATTTTTCTCGCAAGTGCAACAGAAAACAGACGAATGAAAATATATTCAAAAGACTTTTGATTAGTTCCGACCCTGTTGTATCAAGTATGAGAAAACTACCCCAAAAAAATTTCAGGATTTGCCGAAAGAAGCACAACAGTTGTTAATTATGCAGCCCTATAGCGATGATGAAGATGTTGATAGTGATGACAATGACGCCAGCGAAGATGATGATTATTTTTATNGAATAGGTACATACGTCTATTATCAAAAGTAGGCTAAATACTGTTTTGTTTCAAAGGCGAAACTTTTAGTACTTGCATGTTTCAAAGAAAGTATGTATACATTTATGTACATATCTGCTTAAACTCATAAAATAAAATTTGGGTTTATTAAATTTTACAATAATAGCTTAGAATGACGTAATTTATTTGTCCAATGATTTATAGGGTATATGTGAAACCGTAAAGAATGGTACATGATGCATATTTTTAGTGTTAATTATAATCTTTGTTATTGTTTATAGTGTTGCTATTTCTATGCATGAATGTCATGTGCAGTGAATAGAAATAATGATAGTGATGATATTTTTAACTAACATGGTTACGGGTAGACGGGTAAACGGAGAATAACCATAACTATAAAGGCCTAATTATATTATTATTTTCTTTATAGGAACGAGCTCAAATATCATATGGGTTAATCGTCAAAGCCTTTATGAAATAATGAAAAACTCTGGTTGCGATCAATTCAATGAAATATTTAACGTTTAGCGGGACAAATGAAAGATCGCATCAGACCATCTGATGAAAATTTAAAAGAATTTAATGAAAAGATGAGATATTTCATCTCTGAGTTTAAATTCGTTGGAATAGGTGCTGTAGACACGAAGAACGTTTTTTTAAAGCAAAGAAAAGTTGGCTTGAGTCCTCTATTGGTTTTCCGTGTTCAAAACAAAATAAACGTTAATTGTCAGAAGAAGCTCTAGAGGCGCGAAACAAAGATTTTAAGAGCTACAGAGAACATTTTTCTCGCAAGTGCAACAGAAAACAGACGAATGAAAATATATTCAAAAGACTTTTGATTAGTTCCGACCCTGTTGTATCAAGTATGAGAAAACTACCCCAAAAAAATTTCAGGATTTGCCGAAAGAAGCACAACAGTTGTTAATTATGCAGCCCTATAGCGATGATGAAGATGTTGATAGTGATGACAATGACGCCAGCGAAGATGATGATTATTTTTATTAAAGGTTATATATTCTTAATTGCTTTCTAGACTTAACAAAAACATATAGATAATTGTTGAAGAGAAAATTTGTACAACTCGTATTCATTATCATATAAAAAATTACCTAAAAAGGTGATGATGTGTGTGATGTTGATGATGAAAATAGTAATGAAGATAATGATGAGGATAATTATTATAATCATAGAAGAGGAGTTTAACTTGTAATTAATGATGATTAGGATTTTAACAAATTATCATTAATAATAAAAAATATTTATGGGAGTAAAAACTAAATTTTAACTTTTCTCGCTCTTTGGTAACGCCTTAAAAACCTACGTAAAGAAAAATCCCTCTAAACTGTTTTCGAATTTGTCTTTTTTTTCCTTCATTTGGTGCTAGCTATACAAATACATCAAAATATTTTAAATTAAATTTACGTATGAATTGATCTCCACTTTCAGGGTCGATTACCCCACTGTGCGTCGGTTGGTGTGAGAAGCGCAGCGAAGGTGCGGTTGGTTTATCGATTAAGATACTATGAGCGAATGGTCTGATGCCAAAGTCAGCATAGATCGCCATGGTAAGCTGGTTATCAGACCAGCGCTGACTATTGTTATGTCTGGCGAGCTGCAGCAGCTGCCCATAATCCTGGTGGGTGCGTCGTCGTTCATTGTGCAGAATGTCGAATCGTGTTTCTGATCAGCCAAGTCTGCTCCTCTCCGATCATTTGACAGGCTTGAATGCCAAAGATCGTGGTGCGCATTGAAGTCACCAACTTCCAGACGGTTTTCACCTCTGAGGAGCGCACCAATATCGGGGTGATATCCTGCCGGGCAGCTAGTAGCCAGCGGGTATATAAACGTTAAATATTTCGAGCTCGACATCGCCTGACCGGATGGCAATGCCCTAACATTCTAGGGTGGTATCCCTGTGGTCGATGTCTGCTTCAATAAGACGATACTGGACGAGTGACAATGTGGGCCCAAGCTGCGCTGCCCAGTCGCATACCTCCCCCGCGACGCCGCCAACCCCCACCACAAGACAGCACCCACTTTTATGGCACATACAGCAGGGAGCCGGCAGGCAACACAATTCCTTAACTACGCACATCACAATTGGTCTCCCAAGGCGCACAAAGATGCTACGATTTAACTGTAACGGACTCCAGAAGAAGATCGAGGTGTCTTCATGGAAAGGGCAGAAAAATTAATAGCTGCGGTCCAAGCGAAGAAGTTGCACGGAATTCTACCTTGTTGAATTGCGCCGGATACAGCGTTAACCGTCGAGATCGCGAGCGAGACAAGGGTGGAGGCTTAGCGTTCATCACGCACCACACCGTGCAGTATCGTCTTATTGAAGCAGACATCGACCGCAGGGATATCATCCTAGAATGTCAGGGTATTGCTATCCGGTCCAGCGATGTTGAGCGCGAAATATTCAACGTATATATACCCCCTTTCACCAGTTGCCCGGCAGGATATCTCCCAGAAATAGGTGCGCTACTCAGAGGTGAAAACCGTATGGTAGTTGGCGACTTTAACGCCAGGGGAATACATCTGGCTGGATTATGGGCAGCTGCTGCAGCTCGCCAGATCTAACAATTGTCAGCGCTGGTCTGATAAACAGCGTATCACGGCGACCTATGCTGACCCTTGCATCAGACCATCTGCCCATAGTCATCTCGATTGATAAACCTGCCGACTTTGCTTCCGCGGATCACCGGACCTATGTCAACTTTTTCAAAGCTGACTGGAAAGGCTTCGCGGATGTTACTGAAAGCGCCTTCACTGCACTACCCATACCAACCGACGTTCACGTAGGTGAACGTAAATTCCGCAGGGTTGTCACTGCTGCTGCAGCTCGCTTCATCCCAGCAGGATGTATTAAAGATCCGCCTCCGAGCTTTCCTGCTGAAGCGGCTGTTCTAGCCGATAAGCGTGACAACCTTCGTCAGGCCGATCCCGGAAATCCCCGTATCAGGGATCTCAATTCGGAGATTCGGCAACTTGTGAACGTGCATAAGCGGAAGAAATGGGAAGAGCATTTGAAGACCTGCAACTTCGCCTCTGGTGTGAGTAAGCTTTGGTCAACCGTGAGGTCATTGTCCAACCCGGCGAAGCGAGACGACAGAGTTAAAATAGAATTTGGTGACAACGCTTCGTCGGACCCGGAGCGATGCGCGAGCTATTTTAGCCGGCAGTTCATTCTGCATCCTCCGGTAGATAAAGCCAAACGTCGAGTGACCAGAAGGCTGCACAAAATGCCAAAACCCAGTGCGCCTCTTGTTTTCACCAGCGGTGAGGTAAGGGTAGCCATCGGGAAGGCGAAAGCCTCCAAAGCCATTGGACACGACGGAATATGCATGTTGATGCTGAAAAATTTGGGTTCTGCAGGAGTAGCGTACTTAACGGAGGTTCTCAACTTGTCTATGGCCACTCTCGCCATTCCAGACATCTAGAAGATGGGGAGAGTGGTCCCACAGCTCAAACCGGGGAAACCACCCAACAAAGGAGAGTCTTATCGCCCGATAACCCTTCTTTCCCCGGTAGCGAAGACACTAGAGGCCTTGCTACTCCCGTATTTCACGAACCACCTGACGCTAAGCATCAGCATGGATTTCGTAAAGGGCATAGCACAACAACAGCCCTTAACGCCATAAACACTCAGATAACTCGTGGCCTTAACCGAAACAGCCCCTGTGGGAGAACTCTTAGCGTTGGACCTGTCAAAGTCGTTCGACACTGTCAGTCACTCAACGCTACTAGAAGACATAGGGGCCTCCTCACTCCCACAGAGACTTAAACGGTGGTCGGCGAATTACCAGGAGGCATCTCTACAAACTGACGGACGAAGTCCAGAGGTTCATTAAACCTCTGGACCCGTCAGCCTACCGACAGGCCCTGAACGGCATTCACAGGGAATCAGTCTCGAGTTATGTAGACTTCCGCCCTGTGAATGCCGTTCTAGGCACACATCCACAGGACGTGGACGGGACAGTACTTTGTCTGCCTCGGGAGACCCGCACCACAATAGCCCAACTTCGCTCTGGCTATTGCAGCAGGCTGAACTCATACCTGAGCAGAATTAATGAGGATGTGCCCAACCAATGCCCGGCATGTGGAGAGACGCCCCATGACTCTCGGCATCTCTTCACATGCCCTGAGAACCCCACCCAGCTGACGCCCCTGTCCCTATGGACAGACCTTGTTGGAGTCGCACACTTCTTGGGCCTCCCCAGTAGCTGAAACGGACGACAACGTTGACGGATGAATCGACCCGTGCGGGGCTTAGTAGCCGCTACAACAACAACAACAACAACAACAACAACAACAAACACAAACACAAACACAAACACAACAAAAACAACTACAAACACAACAAAAACAACAATAACAATGATAATCGGATGTAAAGTATATTTCAGAGACATAACTATTATGAGAAAAAAGAATAAAAGTCCACCAATAATCATTATATAAAGATAAATATTTTTCTGGTCATCTATAACTATTATTCAAGGACTTATATTATAAAAGTCCTTACATAATAATTATCTGCGAGATAAATATTTTTAAGTCTTCAAAGACTTTAATGTTAAGCCTAATATTATACAAGTTTTTTATAATAATTTTCATTGAGATAAATATTTTTAAGTCTTCAAAGACCATTATTTTAAGACTTATATTATAAAAGTCTTTTCATAATAATTGTGCCCGAAAACATTTCTTAAGTCTTAAAAGACGCGACTTGTTCAGAAGCATTTCAGGATTAGTTGGGGCCCAGTTCGGAGCTAGGTGGGGACCAGTTCGGGACGAGTTGGGGAGCAGTTTGGGCCCAGTTGGGGCTTGGTTTGGGACCCGTTCGGGACTGTATACAAAATTTTTTCGCACTCGTAATTATTATCAAAAGACTTTTATAATATAAGTCTCAAAATAGAAGTCTTTGAAGACTTAAAAATGTTTATCTCAATGATAATTATTATGACAAGACTTTTATAATATAAGTCTCAAGATAAAAGTCTTTGAAGACTAAAAAAAATGTATCTCGCTGATAATTATTATGAAAACACTTCTATTATATAAGTCTTAAAATAATAGTTATCGATGACTTAAAAAAATTTTCTCACACACAATTATTATCAAAAGACTTTTATAATTCTTAAAAATAAAATTTGCATGACTTTTTTAAAACTCCACCATGAAGTAATTATTATTTTGGGTCTCTGGTATATTTCATTCCGCTAGGTGCAGGGGGCGTGGAACTTTCCATACAAACCGAAATTTTCATATTGCATATCTATGAAATTGTTCATGGTTGAGTACGCGAACATGGTATGGAGATATATGAAAACAGTCGCATACTCATGGAGAAAAATTGTCGTTATTGGAAAAGGGCGGGTAGTAAATGGACATTTAAGATTAAACGTGACCTCAATGGAAATATACAAAGGTATGAAGCCCGTCTAGTTGCACAAGGGTTCAGTCAAAAATACGGATGTGATTACGATGAGATATATGCACCTGTCGTTCGACAGTCCACGTTTCGTATATTATTATCGATTGCTGGAGAAAAGAACATGCACGTAGTGCATATGGATGTAAAATGCGCTTTACTTAATGGTCATATTAGCGAAACTATCTACATGAAACAACCACCGGGTTTTGTAGCCAGTGATAATAACATGGTTTGCAAATTAAAAAGAAGTCTTTATGGGTTAAAGCAAGCAGCAAATGCTTGGAATAAAGAACTTACCTATAACTTAGAAAAAGAAAACTTTAAGCAAAGCAAAGCTGATTCTTGTTTATTCACGAAAATCATCAACGGGGAAGGAATTATGTATTTATTGGTATACGTTGATGATTTGGTAGTAGCTGCTTCTAAGGAGGAACACTTAACCTATATTGAAAAATTTTTAAATTCAAAACTTGAGATAAATAATTTGGGATCCATTAATCATTTTCTTGGAATAGAAATTTTGAGAGAAGGGAACAAGGCGAATTAATATAAGGTTATTGCAGGAGTACAAAAACAAAAATTTACATGTATTTTGTTTTTGCTTTGGCGGCATAAACTGTCAAAAGCTGTGAGAGTGTTAGAGCGTTCCAGCACGTCTACGATTTAGAGGTTTTGCAGGATTTAGTCCAAAGTCGTTCCCGTACGCCAAAAATTCTGTATCTGGGAACACTCTCGTGAGAGTAACTGAGCAACTGTTCCCAGAATGAAGTTTCAAGATTTAGTCCGGAGTTTTTCTTCTGGCAAATTCATGAAAAGTGTCAAACGATAGGTAGAGTTGCACTTGTGTACGAAAACAGAACGCGGTGAAATCAATAACCTTACATTTGTTAAAAAATGGAAGAAAATAATGAAATATTCGAATATATATGCAATTATTATTAATTATATAGATTTTAGTAGTTACTTAGTGATCTTTCAGCCAAATCAGTCTTGTACTAATGACAAGTAAACAAGCCAAATGACGTTTTTGCTGGAAAAAGTGCTTTTTGCGTTCCCGTACACTTCTGCATCTGTTCTCTTTTTACTCTCACTTGAGAGAGTAAAATTGTAGTTTGACATTTCTACAGGTTTTAGTCCGAAAAGTACTGGAACAAAGAGAGAGTAAAATTGTAGTTTGACATTTCCACAGGTTTTAGTCCGAAAAGTACTGGAACAAACTATGTGTGTAGGAATTCAAACAAAATTTTTCAATTTGATATCAGAAGCCGTGCGGCGAAACACATACACAAAATCAGCTGAGCTAGTACAGTACCACCACCTTATATAAATTCGCCTTGGAAGGGAAGCAATTTTTCTTACGTTAAAAGCAATTTATAGAAAAGAGAGAAAATTTCTAAAATTTCTAAATATCCCCTTGAAATTTCATATGGAAAATCAGAATCGCAACCTTTAGTTAATAATGAATTTTATCAAAGTTTAATTGGATCTTTGTTATACATATCAGTAAATACCCGGCCAGATATTTCAGCAAGTGTAGCAATTCTAGCAAGAAAAACAAGTATGTCCACAAGTGAAGATCTGACGGAACTTAAACACATTTTAAAATAATTTGTTGGTTTTGCCGGTTCGAGGTCAAATTTTTTATGGAATTTTAATTAAAAACACAGGTTTTTTAAATTTTAATATTCAACAGAACCAAATCAAATATACCCAAAACTGAAAAAAGTAACGCAGTTTATAAAATCCCTTGCAAAGGCAGCAACAACGAATCTTGTAACAGCGTATATATAGGCACAACGAAATCTAAATTAAAAACAAGATTATCACAACATAAATCTGATTATAAACAATGTCAGAATTCAAATTGCCAAAAAACAGCCCTCATGGCCCACTGTGCTACCAGCGGTCACTCTCCAAACTTCGACGGAGCAACGATTCTCCAACAAGAGCAACACTATAATAAGCGCTTTATCTTAGAAATGCTCCATACAATAAACACACCGACAAACATAAGACTGAACTACAAAACGGACACAAGATAATTGCGCTCAATTATATAGACACTTACTGACAAACCATGATCCAATAATACAAGGTTAGATAATTATTGACAGCCGCGGTTTGACACTCCCTTACAAAAGGTTGCATTTACGAAGGATGGAGAAAGGGGAAGAATGAAATATCTTGGAGCGAAAAGGGTAGTAGTAAAGTACGCAAAGTAGGTAATTAGTAGTGAAATTACTTTTGAACATTCTAATGTATTTGCAGGAAATCTGACATTTTAACGAAATATTGAACGTAATATTGATATATCTACGTGAATTCTGTAATTTATGTGCCATTAAGCTATACAAAAACTGCAAACTGACTCAAAGTTAAAATAAAACTACTATGAGATTGATGTAAGCATCCAATTTAAAAACAATTTATGTTTTCATCATTATGATATATATTGGAGAAAATTAAAAAACCTGTTTTTAATTAAAATTCCATAAAAATTTTGACCTCGAGCCGGCAAAACCAACAAATAAGAATTGAAAAGGTCGCCAAAGCCATCACCATACATTTTAAAATATTTAAAAGAAACACAAAACTTATATTCAAAATTAAATAATAATAAAATTAAGAATAATTTATTAATTGGATATGCGGATGCAAATTGGGCAGAATGTCGTATATATAGAAAATCGAACACAGGATATACACCCCCATGCTGTAATCCGTCGTAGATTCGATTTTGCTACGAATCATAAAATCGGTATGCTGAAATCCGCGTTGTCGTACCGTAATTTCGAAATTCGTAGGCAATCTTCGAAATTCGTAATGATAGTATGCCTGAATCCGACGTAGCTGTAATTTTTATGTATTTGTCGGAAATTTTGTACGAACAGCAACTCGTGTCGAAGCGAAAAAAATTGTTTTAAAATATCAATAAAATAAAGAGTGTAAACCCAAAAATATGTATGTAAGTTGAAGTGTGAATAGAAAAACAATTTTTTATTAAATGTTTACAAAATTATCAGATCGAAGTTCACAACAAATCGCTAGCAATACGCAAAACTGGTGGAATGCATGAGCGAGAGGCTTTGTAAAAGGAGCTAAAGAGGATGCGGTGGAATTTTAGGAAAGCGTTCCAAGAATTACAGCGGCACAATATCTAGTGAAATGGAGGCCCTTAAAAGGAGGGAGCTTACNCCAAGGTTCATAGAAATTTAAGTGCGCTGTTTTGATTGCAAAAATTACACTGAAAAATGTAATTTAGGTTTTACCGTATGTCTAAAGATGAATTGCAATTTCGGTATCGGAATTTTGCCAATTTTTATGGACGCTTTAAAAAATGCGCGAATGCGTTCTANTACCGTAATTTCGAAATTCGTAGGCAATCTTCGAAATTCGTAATGATAGTATGCCTGAATCCGACGTAGCTGTAATTTTTATGTATTTGTCGGAAATTTTGTACGAATAGCAACTCGTGTCGGAG
>NW_016157242.1:423914-433263 GCF_001687245.7 Rhagoletis zephyria
ATTCCAAGAATTAAAGCGGCACAATATCTAGTGAAATGGAGGCCCTTAAAAGGAGGGAGCTTACATTTTATCATTTAAGCTAAATGGATCAGAACAATCTCCTAGCAATCTCCTTTGGATATTAATGCAACTGTTAGCTGTTCCTCCTGGGACAAATGTGCACCGGCCACTGAATCCTTTGTGCTCTACTTAATTAAAGAAAAGTCTTCAAATAATGATTAAACTAATTTTTTTAAATTTCTCTATTCACTTGCGATTATATTTATTTTGATTTGTTTCTGCCAAAGCAGCTGATTAAGAACTTCGAATTTCACGTTTTTAGCTGGCAGTGCCGCTGATATGTACGATCGGATTACAGCACGATTGAGAGAATACAAAGGTTGCGCCGATCTCGGACCGCTATTCCTCTCTTAACGAATTTGACAGAATCGTGGTTTGCATGACGTCACACTTGTGCAACTTGTTTACGTTTTCCTTGCAACATTTTTTCTTCTTCTTCCATTCTTGCTCACGTTTTGGCATTTCTCTCTCGCAATTGCACCAGTGTGACGTCACACAAAAGTTATTCTCAAAAATCCTCTCTGATCGGCGCAATCTTGTATTCTATCATTCTTGGGATTACAGCATACCAATTTTCGAATTTTCGGAACGGAGCTACGAATTCGTAGCTACGAACATTCGGATCACAGCATAGGGGTGATATTTTCAAACTAAATGGAGGTGTAGTAAGTTGGGCATGCAGAAAGCAAACGTGTGTTTCACTTTCAACAACTGAAGCTGAATTTATTGCTTTATCAGAAGCTGCAAAAGAAGCAATTTGGATTCGCAAGATTTTGGCAGATATGAACTGTTTTCAAAGCTGTCCGACTAAGATATATAAATACTTTCAAAGTTGTTTGAGACTGATAAAGGAGGAGCGTTTAAGCAACAGATCAAACATATAGATACACGATTTCATTTTGTTAAGGATTACGTCGACAAACAGCTAATATCTTGTGTATATTGCCCATCAGAAGAAATGTTAGCCGACATGATGACTAAGCCACTATCAGCAAGAAAATTGGAATATCTAAGAGATAAAAGGGGCGTCATATGCAAATGAAGAGGAGTGTTAAATATTTTTGGATATACTACTACTTTACATTTGCATATACTTGCTATATGTATTTTCATCAAGTTAATTTAGTAATTTGTCAAAGAACTTTTTTTATGTAATACAATTTTTTCTTCATTCTTGTTACTGAATCTGAACTGAAATAAAGAATTATTTCACTGCTGTTAAATACTATTTGTAACCAAGGTTCATAGAAATTTAAGTGCGCTGTTTTGATTGCAAAAATTACACTGAAAAATGTAATTTAGGTTTTACCGTATGTCTAAAGATGAATTGCAATTTCGGTATCGGAATTTTGCCAATTTTTATGGACGCTTTAAAAAATGCGCGAATGCGTTCTAATCACTTTCAAGAATAAAATCACCAGCAAATTTCAATTTGCATTCGATTTACATTTCAGTTGTCACTATTATTATGTTAATCCGGTTTCATGTGAAGTTATAACATTTTAAGTTGTTATAATAAGCTTTGCCACGATTTTATATCAAAAATGCCCATTTCATTAGGATTCCTAAGGCCTTGTCTCCACAGGAAAACACTGATGTCATGATAACCATGTCACAAAATATATTTCCAATGGAGACCGCCTATTTCTCATGTGCTGCAATATATGTCAGCGCTTATTGCATGACATCTATTGCAGGCAATTCGATAGTTTGACAGCCATATTTTCATTTGAAAGAAAGCGTGCTGGTGGTAACATCGATGAAATTTTGATATCAAATCAAAATAAAAATCTGTTCCCTATTGGATTATTTATGATTACGTTTTAGGAAATTATTCAGCAAGTTTTTTAAAGATTTAAATGTTTTTAAACACCGAAATTGAGAGAATGTTGTCTGGTGGCGTCATGCGGCAAATGCTTATTTCAAGACATCAAAGTGCCACACACAAATAGTCTGTTCCAACAGCAGTCCGGGTTACACGATTTACTGCCGTACCTAAACAAAAGCCTGAGCGGAGCGGTTTCTGACGCCTAGCGTTAGCGCCGAAGTGTCATACCTAAACAAAAGCGTCAACGCTAAGTCAAATGCAGAAATAACACAAACAATATGTATAGGTTTGTTTGTGTGTAACACGAAAATTACAGCTTCGCCGTTTTCTGCAGCCAACTTCAATACCTAACGCCCTGCCAAAATCGGATTTTTCAACTGCTCAGCGTTGACGCCGCGTTGTTTCGGTATGCTTCATACAAATTGTATGGGCATGAGAATTTTTTGACAGCCAGACAACGCTGACGCTTTTGTTTAGGTATGGCAGTGAGTCAGAACTTACAGGAAGTCGTTCCTATTGACATAAAACCTGTAAGTGGGAACACTTTTGAGAGAGTAATTGAGCAACTGTTCCTAATCAGAAGTTACAGGATTTAGTCCGGAGTTTGTTTTCCTGTATGTTCATGAAAAGTGTCGAACGATCAGCTGATTTACATGTGCAAACAAAAACAGAAAGCGGTGAAAGCAAATAACCTTATATTTGCTAAAAAATGGAAGTAAACAACGAAATATTTGAATATGTATAGATTTTAATAATTATTTAGTGATATTTCAGCCAAATCAGTGTTGTACCAATGACATGTAAACAAACCCACTGACGTTTTTACAGGAAATAGTGCTTTTTGCGTTCCCTTGCACTTCTGCATCTGTTCTCCTTTTACTCTCACTTAAGAGAGTAAAATTGTAGTTTGACAGCTCCACAGGTTTTAGTCCGAAGTTCAAAGGAACAGACTAAAAAACTTGCAATCACATTGCTCGTCAAAATGACAGTTGGTAGGCCATCGGTGTTCGCCTGCAGAGTTCTGCGGTAAAATATGCTATACGGCAGCTATATTTTCTGCGTTTTGTGTACTCTCCTTCTTCGTAAAATATTTCAGCCAATCAGAACTCACTTCGCAACTACGTCATTGGCATGATTCAATTAGTGCGTTACAGCACGTCTACAATTTGCTGGTTTTGCAGGATTTAGTCCAAAGTCGTTCCCGTACGCTAAAAATTCTGTATCTGGGAACAAACTCTTGAGAGTAACTGAGTTTTTCTTCTGGCAAATTCATGAAGAGTGTCAAACGATAGGTAGAGTTGCAATTGTGTAGAAAAACAAAACGCGGTGAAAGCAAATAACCTTACATTTGTTAAAAAATGGAAGTAAACAATGAAATATTCGAATATATATGCAATTATTATTAACTGTATAGATTTTAATAGTTATTTAGTCATCTTTCAGCCAAATGAGCGTTGTAATAATGATGTTTACTTGTCAACCAACTGACGTTTGTGCTGGAAAAAGTGCTTTTTGCGTTCCCGGACACTTCTGCATCTGTTCTCCTGTTACGCTCACTTGAGAGAGTAAAATCGTAGTTTGACATTTCCACAGGTTTTAGTCCGAAGAGTACTGGAACAAACTAAATAACTACAGGTTGTAGCAATCGTACAAAAACAACATTGGTTTGAACTCCTTGTGTCATCAGCATCTTCTTTATCTATTCGTATTCACAATTTTTTTATGAATTTTCTTTAAGAAATCGTACAGAAATTTTTTTACTAGTTCTTGTCAACCGCTTCATATGTTTTTCTTTAATGATTCCTAAAAGAATCGTAACAAATTTCCGATTCTCTTAAAGATTTCGGGAGCATTTGTTTGCAGGGTATATATTTACGTTTATGTGGATGTATACGCGGATATGTTAACAAAGCAAAACAGGCGAAAATTTGACACAAGCATGCTCATAAGAAGAAGCATGGCTTCAATCGCTATCACCTGTAATTGCTGCGCCTTGGTCATCAACTGCTCAGCGTTGACGCCGCGTTGTTTCGGTATGCTTCATACAAATTGTATGGGCATGAGAATTTTTTGACAGCCAGACAACGCTGACGCTTTTGTTTAGGTATGGCAGTGAGTCAGAACTTACAGGAAGTCGTTCCTATTGACATAAAACCTGTAAGTGGGAACACTTTTGAGAGAGTAATTGAGCAACTGTTCCTAATCAGAAGTTACAGGATTTAGTCCGGAGTTTGTTTTCCTGTATGTTCATGAAAAGTGTCGAACGATCAGCTGATTTACATGTGCAAACAAAAACAGAAAGCGGTGAAAGCAAATAACCTTATATTTGCTAAAAAATGGAAGTAAACAACGAAATATTTGAATATGTATAGATTTTAATAATTATTTAGTGATATTTCAGCCAAATCAGTGTTGTACCAATGACATGTAAACAAACCCACTGACGTTTTTACAGGAAATAGTGCTTTTTGCGTTCCCTTGCACTTCTGCATCTGTTCTCCTTTTACTCTCACTTAAGAGAGTAAAATTGTAGTTTGACAGCTCCACAGGTTTTAGTCCGAAGTTCAAAGGAACAGACTAAAAAACTTGCAATCACATTGCTCGTCAAAATGACAGTTGGTAGGCCATCGGTGTTCGCCTGCAGAGTTCTGCGGTAAAATATGCTATACGGCAGCTATATTTTCTGCGTTTTGTGTACTCTCCTTCTTCGTAAAATATTTCAGCCAATCAGAACTCACTTCGCAACTACGTCATTGGCATGATTCAATTAGTGCGTTACAGCACGTCTACAATTTGCTGGTTTTGCAGGATTTAGTCCAAAGTCGTTCCCGTACGCTAAAAATTCTGTATCTGGGAACAAACTCTTGAGAGTAACTGAGTTTTTCTTCTGGCAAATTCATGAAGAGTGTCAAACGATAGGTAGAGTTGCAATTGTGTAGAAAAACAAAACGCGGTGAAAGCAAATAACCTTACATTTGTTAAAAAATGGAAGTAAACAATGAAATATTCGAATATATATGCAATTATTATTAACTGTATAGATTTTAATAGTTATTTAGTCATCTTTCAGCCAAATGAGCGTTGTAATAATGATGTTTACTTGTCAACCAACTGACGTTTGTGCTGGAAAAAGTGCTTTTTGCGTTCCCGGACACTTCTGCATCTGTTCTCCTGTTACGCTCACTTGAGAGAGTAAAATCGTAGTTTGACATTTCCACAGGTTTTAGTCCGAAGAGTACTGGAACAAACTAAATAACTACAGGTTGTAGCAATCGTACAAAAACAACATTGGTTTGAACTCCTTGTGTCATCAGCATCTTCTTTATCTATTCGTATTCACAATTTTTTTATGAATTTTCTTTAAGAAATCGTACAGAAATTTTTTTACTAGTTCTTGTCAACCGCTTCATATGTTTTTCTTTAATGATTCCTAAAAGAATCGTAACAAATTTCCGATTCTCTTAAAGATTTCGGGAGCATTTGTTTGCAGGGTATATATTTACGTTTATGTGGATGTATACGCGGATATGTTAACAAAGCAAAACAGGCGAAAATTTGACACAAGCATGCTCATAAGAAGAAGCATGGCTTCAATCGCTATCACCTGTAATTGCTGCGCCTTGGTCATTGGAGGAAAACAAATTTTTGACAGCACCATGTCGTAACCAACCTTCTATTGTATAGAAAGAAAGTCTGTCAAATTGAGAAATCAGTTGCATGAGCTGTCACACCTTGCATGGAAAGTGTCTTTCGAAGGAAGTTTTTATTTCCGAAAGGCGAATTGCAGGAAAAATTTCTGAAATCGCTTTTTGGCTGTTCACACAGCGAATGAGTTTCTGGCAATCTTTCTCGGGTAGTAGTGCACTTTAGCGAAGGTAGATCCAAATGGACGGAAAAAGTTCGTGAGTGGTATCAATGGACGCGTCTTAACGCCAATAATAACAATCCGAGATCGGAGATTAACATTTTTAATTCATTAAATAGCTATTTGCAAAAAACACTTGCACTTTCCGCACTATGTTTTGATGAATTTCACGCAAATGAATGGAATAATTGAACTTAATTTAACACGTATTTATTAGTTTTTATACATTTGTGATGTTTTAAGTGTATACTTTCGCGAAATTCTGTTTTTAATAGCAATATTCCGATGGTGAAAATCAGCACAACAATCTTGTGTAGTTAACATAAATAAGATGGAGGAAAACTGGTGCTGCCACAATATTTAGTGCACTCTCCACTAAATTTACACATTATTTACACTCAATATTGGATCGGGTCACCCCTAGCAACCCTATAGTTCTTATATAATTTATTGTTAAAGTTTTCTTATATACGATGAATAAGATAGCAAAATAACATACAACTTGGTGCTACCAGACTGGAATTTTGAATAATAAAAGCGGATTTTTAATTCGGAATTTTCACTTTGTAGAATTCTCCTTTCTGTTTTGCGAAGAAAAGGAGCTGAACACCGTTTGCAGAGAACACCTTTCTGCGTAGGCGGCCTTCGGCCGCACTTAGGGATTATAACCCTCAGGCAGTAGAATTCTCCTTTCTGTTTTGCGAAGAAAATGAGCTGAACACCTTTTGCAGAGAACACCTTTCTACGTAGGCGGCCTTCGACCGCACTTAGGGATTATAACCCTCAGGCAGTCGAATTCTCCTTTTTGTTTTGCGAAGGAGCTGAACACCTTTTGCAGAGAGCACCTTTCTGCGTAGACGGTCTTCGACCGAACTTAAAGCCAACAAATCGGTCGGGACCAACACCGCCTACGTCATGGGCAATATTTTTGAACAGGGGTTCGTGACCGGAAACCCTCATTGATAATAATACACGCCCAGAATAAAAGTAGCGGTAAATTTTCATTTCCTTTTGTATTGATTTCCCTTGTATTCCTTTTTAAACATTGCCTTCTTTGTATGTATTGTTGCAGAGGCACCCTGTGCCTTATGTTCCATTTCTACACTTACCATTTCTACATTGTGATTGGCTCATACATATATTAGTAGCGAGTTCTTGCATTTACTAATACATGCATACATAACATACATAATTTACCTATTTCGCTATCATCTGCATATACATTTTTACCAACGATCAGAGGCAAAATAATCGTCAGCGGGAGCAGCAGCCGACAATCACCAGCAAAATACAATTTGGAAACGTTAGCGTTTAGCTAGCAATATTTGGAAATTACATATAAAACCGCATATTATAATTCAGATAAAAAGTCCTCGCATTTATTTTATATTGTTCGATTGTTTTGACTAAATTGATTAAACGTTAAATACATATAATCAAAGTCTATATTTTTACATGTTGTCTAAGTTTTTGTTTTTGTCGTCGCCTATATGCCTCTACATTACCTTTCCAAATTTTGCTGTTCTTCAAATAAAGTGATGTCGGCTAGCTGTAAAACAGAGTCATACGAGTTGGAGTTTTTTTCATCAATTCATCGTCAGATCAGTTGGAGTTATTGTAAAGCGGTTCATCGTTATAACAGTTGGAGTTGTTGTAAAGCGGTTCGTCATCATAGCAGTTAATTTTCGCAAAACGGTTGTGCTAATAAAACGCTGGAGTTTTTTGCAAAGCGGTTTTTTTCATGGTGATTGCAAATAAGGTTTGGGTAAAGTGGCTGGCTGTATCGGTAAGGTTGTACAGTTGCATCAAATCGAAAGCTTTTTGGTATATGCTTGCGAGAGTGGGGCTTAATAAAAGTTCGACTTTTTAAGGTTCGCTGAATTTATACGTTTGGTGGTACGATTTGGTGAGCGAATATTATGCCGGGTAGCAATTACAATTTAAGACATCAAGATAGATCGCAAGGTGAACAAATGGAGGGCGATGGTGGAGTTAATGATGGTGCACAAGGTGAACAATTTTCAGCGATTGTAGCCAGCCTTAACGCTCTAACGAATGCTGTTGCGCAATTGAAGACGGTTACAGAGGAGAGTCAACGTGATATAGAGAGGCTGTGAAATAACATTGAACTAGATGTACATCCAGCGGCAGCAACACAACAGGCAAGTGAAACTACGTCCGAAATTATGCCAGAACGGTCCGCCCAAAATACATTGGTGGAAGCTAGTGAGTCAGTTAAGAAACTATACGACTTTGCTATGTTTTCGGGTAATACAGAAGAGTGGCCGCTCTTCTTGGCTAATTTTAAAGACACGACCGAAGCGTTTCGTTATAGCAACCGGCAGAATTTAATGCGGCTTCACAAGTGCCTGGTGGGCCGTGCGAAAGGAATGGTAGCTTCGATGCTGATATACTCCGAAGACGTGCCAAATGCCATCGCGGAGCTTGAGTTTCAATTTGGTCGGCCAGACCTCTTGGTAAGAAGTCAGCTAAGCAAAATTCACCAGTTTCCGAACATAGCTGAAAACAAGGTTGAACAAATTTTATCATTTTCAACAAAAACACGAAATATTGTTGCGTTTCTAACTTCAGCAAAATGTGAGCACCACCTAAATAATACTACACTTTTAGAGCAACTTGTAACCAAGCTACCACCCAGCAAGCAGTATGAGTGGACCAGGCATGCAGTGAATATAAAGCCGTACGCTACAATTAAATAATTTTCACAGTGGTTAAGTGACCTTGCCCGAGTTGTCTGCCTAATGCCACCGTCAACCGCAGTTATGAGAAGCCAGCAGCTAACGCCACATCAACAGCCATCTCGTCGTGTAATGTTAGTCGGAAGTGAGCGTCAACAGGATCACGTAGCCAGTTTTAAGTGTTATGTGTGCGATGGGGCACACTCGATTAGTGATTGTCAAACTTTCAATGAGTCAATGAGTGTTCGTGATCGTTGGGAAAAGGTGAAATCCCTGCAGCTTTGTTTCTCGTGTCTGCGTAAAGGACACAACACATCTAACTGCCGTTCAAAAAAGTTTTGTGATGTTAACGCCTGCCGCCGCTATCATCATCGAAGTTTACATGAAGCCTTGAGTTCAAGTTCTGTGCCGTCCGCAGCACAAAGTCGCGCTGCAACTCAGCCTGTACTTAATTGCAGAGAAGCCAAACATCGAAATAGCCAGTTTTTTTAAATATGTGCCAGTATCGCTATTCGGACCGAACGGTAAAGAAGACGTTTATGCCATGGTTGATGAAGGATCAGCTATATCACTACTGGAAGATAGCGTAGCCACAAGATTGGGTCTCAAACATTCCCACGACAGCCGGTTCTACGTACCGGAATGACTCGGGTTTTACCCGACCAAGGGCTGTTGTTTCGGCGATCTAACCCCGTTTAGGGTGGCGAAGTATCTCAGAAGTTGTCCGTCCATAGGGCTACATTCACTACGTATTCTTCTACTCAGGGCTGGCATCGAGTCAAACCCAGGGCCAGAAACCTACACCTGCTGTGTATGCCGGAGACGATTACACCACAACTCCACCTCAGTCAAGTGTAATGCCTGCGAGGGGTGGAGTCACCTCAGAGTCTGCTCGGG
>NW_016157242.1:437642-438316 GCF_001687245.7 Rhagoletis zephyria
TTTTTATTGCCGACAGTGGCCATTGCGCGACCAACTGTATTTTCCTAGTTTTCCGGCACTTTTCCAGCAAAATTTCGGTAATTTTGCTGCCGTTTCACTTTCACATTGCATATTTTGTTTTTATTTGTTTATTTGTCATCCTCGCACAGCTGTAGTTTGGTGTCGGGATTGCTGTCTATCCAAAAGGGAGTTTTGTAGCGTTGATGTGAACTGGAGTAGATTTCGGGTTGCCATTGCGGTATTACTCCTCTTCTTATTAAGATTATTATTATTAGTAGAATTAGTATGATTTTGTTATTATAAATGTTTTATCAATATTTTATAATTATATTACTATTGCTGTTGTTATTATTAATTTTAAAATTATAATGATAATTATTATTATTTTTGTTTTTTTTTATAATTTTCTTTTGTGCTTCGTGCCATCTCCACTTTCATTGTTTTCCCTTGGAACATTTATTTTTTCTTCTTCTTCTTCTTCTTATTATTATTATTCTTCTTCTTCTTCTTCATCAGATTTAGGATTCTTCGGCTAGCTTCTCATCTTTCAGGGTCTCCGCTGTCATGGCAGTTGCTCCCCTGCTGGCAATTGCCGAGTTCACACACTTCAGTCTCTGCTGAAATTTACCTATTCGCCGCTGTGCGCCGAATTAGGCTCAGACGATGCCACGGGG
>NW_016157242.1:438467-438773 GCF_001687245.7 Rhagoletis zephyria
CTGGGGCGTTGCCCTCGTAAAATGGTTTGAGATCACTCACGTGCGCTGTTCTTCTTTTCCCTTTGTGCACCTTGTCGAGTTCGACGATCACAGGCGAAATAAAATTTAGTACGCGATGTGGTCCGCCGTATTTCGGTGCAAGCTTAGCCGCGAAATTGTCCACGGCTTTAGACAAGAAGTGTTCTTTCACCAAAACCCTGTCTCCCACGACCGGTTGCCACGATCTTTTTCGCAGATTGTAGTGTCTCGCTTGCTCCGTCGTTGCCTTTTGTTGGTTTCGTCGCACTAACTCAAACACCTCTTTCA
>NW_016157243.1:0-43775 GCF_001687245.7 Rhagoletis zephyria
TAATATGTAATTTAATGTTTTATTATTTAACACTTCTATTTTATTATTTAATTAAATATTTTAGGTTAACTTAGAACTACTAGATGTGACTTGATAATTTAGTGCCCCTACTGATTTTTTAAACACATGCACATAAGTATATATTTACATGTATGTATATTAGGGTGAGTCAAATTGTTCGGGTGAGAAAAAATGCGAAATGCGTATAGCAAAATCGAAATCTTCGCTAAATCCTAACAAAATTACCCAAAGAAACTAGGGGTCGAAAATTAAAACTTAGCCCGCGCCGAGAGGCATGAAGATTTCAGTTTTCAGGTATTTTAAAACCACTGCATAGATTTTTATGTATCTCTTCGGGAGATAGGTTTTTATTTTAGACCCATAGTTTCTTTGGGTAATATTCTTAGAATGTAGCGAAGATTTCGATTTTGCTATACGCATTTCGCATTTTTCTCACCCACTTTCTTGCGGAAGTTTTCTTAGAATTCCTCGTAGATTTTTATTTTTTGCTATACGCCTTTTGACAAAAAAAAATTACCCACCCTAATCTATAGGTATACCTACATACATATAACAACTTGCTACATAATGCGAGTATCAGTATCTTTCATAATTTATTTTTCCATTCCAATTAAATGAGTGACAGTTTTTCGACACGCGCCAACAATGGCGAATCGCAATGGTATTCCANCTGGAAACAAATGGAAAAGGCTGTGGTCGGTGGTCCTTTGGCAATGCACTCCATAGCGACAACGGTACCTGTTGCAACGAAAATGAAATTCTCGTAAAATTTTATAAAATTAAAATTAAAAAGAAACTTTAAATAATTGAGTAACTTAAGTTTTGCTTTTTGTAAATTTCTTGCATATTGAATTCCTTCATTTCTCACCAACTTCGTATTTCTTCGGTACATCACTTTGAAATGCAATTTTCTCCGGGCAAATCAAACTTCTCGGAAACACCAACGGAAATAGCATGCGCTGATGGAATTGTGTGATTTTCTCAAAGTCACCATAAACCATTACGAAATTGATCGGCTTGGGAAATTTTAAAAATTCGAAGGCTCCATAAAGATTATCATTTATGTAAATTTCGAAGCATTTTTGCAGAACAGCAATACGAAATGTGAATGTTTGACCTAAAGAAGTACACAAAAGTTAGGAAAAAATTTAAATTGTAGCTCATAAAACCGCAAGCAGATTTAGCTATTTAGAAACTAAAGTCATAAAACGTGAGTTATTTATTAACGTCATAGATACTTGTGTGCAATATCCAGTTAATAGGTTCGGCCACCACACGAAAATGGTTTGCGACTGTATTGTTTCAATATTACAAATATGTAGATACGTACGTATACAAATAAGTATGTATGCATATTCTTAATTACAATCAGTTTAAATTTTGTTACTAAAAATTTGTCAATCGAGGTTAGCACGAGCGGACAATTTCATAATCACGACTCATCCATAGTGTTGGTTAAAAGTATTAAACTACATATACAAAATAACATACATATATACAATATATGAGGGCCTGACTTGGAATGACTTGGGCCCTGAGTATATTTGATTAGATGCAGTAAAGACATTGCCTTCCAATACGACGAACGCCAGGCCGCCCACATTATTACCCAGCAAACATTGGTTAGTTATCAGTTAGGGGATAATTAGAGAGCACGCGCTATTTATACTGTAATATTCAACCTTAAGGAACGATTTGAATTGAATTCGAATGTACCTACACAATTGCCTAAAACCATCTCGACTCGAGCGCGACATGTGACAGTCAAAGCTTCGCTACCGTAAGAAACTCTCTTTGCTGGGTAGTAACTTAGTGAAAATTGAAACAGCCTCGAGTGTTTGAGAACAGGGCGGCATTCGGGTACTATAATATCTATATTTTCTCTGACACTCTTCTTGTTTTCTTCTTGATGGGCACTGCACCACCTAGCCGTTGTTTTTTTCAGTGCCCACTGACACCAAGTGGAAATGACAAGTGAAGGCAAGTAGTTCTTCCGCAAAATATTTTCGAATAATCCAAGGACCCATGCTTCTGCGCCATACATCAGCACGGGCATTATGAGTGACTGAAAATAACCTATATAATTTTTGTATGGCGAGGGAGGACTTTACTTCTGAATTGCCTACTCGGTACTAAGTAGCACTTGTTGGCTAGAGTGATTCTCCGTTTGATTTCAAGGCTGGCATTATTATTGGTGTTAATGCTGTTTCCTAAAACCTAGTTTACACGTATAAAGAACTTGAAAGCAAGTTGCAATAAACTCGCACCTTTACAACTTTAGTGTCGACTGAATATCAATTTTTCCTTTCAAGTCGTGAGGCAACTTGAAAGTCAAGTCAAACAGCTGATCACAGTTAGTCTGCTCCCATACTTCGGTATTTAGTCAAAAATAGCCAGGGAGATATAACTGAAGGTATTTTTAATATGTGTACAGGAACCAAGCGAGAATTTTAAGATGTTGTCCTGACGGCGTGCAGCCTGCGTCTTAGCTGTCAATTCAAATAAATTTTGACCAACATGTGTGTTCAACTTGTGTGTATATTTATTTTGAAAAAAATGGACTTCCGGTGAGTTTAAGCCACTTCCGGTCGAAAACGGAAGTCGGCAATACAACCAAAAGGGAGAGCATCCCCAAATTAGCAGGTCAAATTTTTTCGGTTTCCAATAAAAAACATTTCCCACCAGTTTAGAGCGGGTGGACGGGTGGACGGGTGGACGGGTGGTCTAGGACACCCTGTATATTTAGTTTTAAAGATATTAGCAACGTGCTTATGTTTTATATTACTGCATGAAGGTTTGAATTTGAACGGAATAAAAAAATTAAACAAGCTGACTGTCAACGCGCGCAAAAAATAAGAGTTGGCCATCTTTTCGTTTCACTCATCGCGAGAACGATCTACACACATACATACATATGTGGCATGCTTCGTGCAATCTGACACGCAACGCGCGAAGCAAACGTTTTAACTGGAATAGCCTTTTAGGTTAGTATCCGTTAATTTTGTTTTCCGGATATCCGATTGCGAATGTAAGATGGCGGACGAGCTTGCAAGGAGACGCACTTCCCTTCCATTTTCGCCATTTTGGTAGAGGTTGTGTGCATACCACTTGCCAGCTGCAAGCTCAGTATACAAGTATTATTCTTCTCTGAAACAGGTTCAAGATGGAAACACTTAGATACCTGTAACACGACAAAATTCATGTGGCCATAATGGGATTTGAAACATAAAGGGAGCTCCTTACGCTGAGCAGAGAAGAGTCTGCTGACAAGTAACATCACTTTTGGAGAGGCAAGCGGACAGAATAGGGTGCCTTCTAATGACTTCTGCAAGATCAGCGAAGAACAGGAGTAGTCGGAATCACTTGCGACTAGATGAGACTCATGGGTGCCGAAAACTTTGGAGACCGGAGCGATATAGTGGAAATAAAGATAAGGTCAAATTGCATCGTTATTCTACAACGAAAGTTCAGAAAATGGAAAAAACGCGTTTGTTGACACTTTTAATTCCAAATATCTCGAAAAAAATAGCCAATTGAATAACTTAATCTGTCCTGTCTGTTAATCTGCGGAAAAAATCCCACAGGAATCAGCGCTTAAAACCTCTGCCGCAACATTTTGTTGGTCAGTGTTATCAACATTGCCATGCAACTGATACGTAACTCATACGCTCCGTAGACCCTCACTTGTAGTCATATCAATATGCAGTATAAGGTATTACAAGTACTTACCTGGCACCAATGGATTTTTCGGTCCATCAG
Organism: Rhagoletis zephyria; assembly: GCF_001687245.7. Lineage (NCBI taxonomy): Eukaryota > Metazoa > Arthropoda > Insecta > Diptera > Tephritidae > Rhagoletis > Rhagoletis zephyria. Next base: position 3,781 of record NW_016157243.1, read on the forward strand.
ATTTCCAATTCTTCGATATCTCCTCCTGCTGCCAACCTTCGCCGGGCATAAACATGCTTCTTATTATTTGATTTTCTCTAAAATTCGCCTCAATTTTCAAGTAAACTGTTTCACTCTCATTTTGACCCCTAATATTATCGGTTAAGTTCAAGCAAATTCTAACAATAAAAACAATAGGAAAAATATATAAAAATCCACAAATAAAATATGCTCGAAAATGTGCGATATTTACTTATTCGGATTCGGTTTCACTTTGCCGCTCACTATGAGAACATGCCCGAATGGCACATCCGTCAACAATTTTCCCTTCCAAATGTTCATTTCACTTTGACTGCCACAAAAGGACTGATTCAAATCATCCAGCGACGACATTTATTTGCTGTTAACTAGTTTCGCGACTATAAATTTATGTATTTCGATACGTTGGAATTTTCGTATGGTTGGAATTTAAATATCTATTTTTATTTGCATATGCGCTACCGTACTTAGTACCGTTAAATAAGCGAAAGGACGATTATGTAAAGGAATGCGCCAAAGTCTTTAGGAATTCCAATTTGTAGCATAAATACGCGAGCAACTCGATTCAAAAAAAGGTTTTACTTTATTATTATTAAGTAACCGACCGACGACGAGTAGTAACTATTTAGTTGAGCAGCGCGATAGAGAGTGAATGCGAAAATGAAATGCTGCATGTACATAAATGCCTATAAAATTCTATAGACTCATATTCGTCCTCGTCATATTTTGTCATGTCGTCGCAACAAATTTGTATGCAATTGTATTTCGCGTAACTCCAAAAACCCTTGCCTTGCCTTGCCTTGCCTCCACTCCCAAGCACCCACATATGTGGAGGGGGGGAAGGGGGCGCATTGTCTCAATGTGTTCGGCAGTTTTTTGTTGCTTTGTTATTTATATTAAAATACAATCATTTTGCCGAAACCTCCTGCTGTTGCTGTCAGAAGGTGTACGTACCGACTCACCGCCGTCTGCTCCTACAGCCTTGCTTGCTTGTCAAAAGCGAAATGCACGTGCATTCATTAGGGTACCTCCTACTCCATACACGTTGATTTGGATGTAGAGCTTGGCTTTCTTGTTGTTGTCTTGTTTAGTTTAATTTGTTGCTACTGTTGCGCTGTATTTTTGCTGTTGCGTGTCTTTGAAAACATGAAATTGATTCCCTGTCTGAAGTTTTGCATTCTCACCTCCTTCATGGCATTCAGGGATGGATACATAGTATCATTACATATGTAGATATTAAATGTATTACATACACATGTTTGTATGTACAAACACATTTATGGAAAACTAAACTAAAAAGAATGCAAATCTTGTTTGAGACTTTTGTGTTAACCGCCACTTTACCTCCAGCCAAGTTTACCATCGTGGCATGCCACCTGGCTGCCTGAGGAGTTGTGCAACTTTCAGGGCTTTGTTTTTGAAGGTGAGGTATGTACAGTATCGGTCATATCTATAGCACGCCATTTCAAATTGATATTGTGTGCCACTTATGTTTATTTATTTATTTTTAAGAATTTTCAATTAAAATACAGTTCTTTCTCTAACAAACCCCATATAAACCCAAGTTTAACAATTTATAGAAAACTTCAAAAAAGTGCAACAAATTTTCTCCTAAGTTTCAAACTTTTTTCTCGGAAGTATTAGATTTTTTTCGAGTACACAGTTTTTTAGCCCCTGCAATTTTAGTCTGATAATGTACAAATTTCAAGTAGGTACGAAGTACCGTTAATTTTTTAGAATTTTTTTTGTCGCATTGGCTTCCATATAATGAATAAACTCAATTTATTTGTATATGGAGGAAAGCCGCAACACCTTTGGAGAAAAGAATTCTAAAAAATCAAAGGTAACTTTCAGTCACTTGAAACTTGCACATTATCAGACTAAAATTCATTGGGCTATAAAACTGTGTATTCAGAAAAATTCAAACACTTCTGAGAAAAAAGTTTGAAATTTAGGTGAAAATTTGTTGCACTTTTTTAAAGTTTTCTACAAATTGTTAAACTTGGATTTATATGGGGTTTGTTAGAGAAAAAACTTTATTTTAATTCTCAAAAATAAATATATAAACATAAGTTGCACACAATATCACTTTGAAATGGCGTGCTATAGATATGACCGATACTGTATGTACATATATACATATGTATGCAGATGTGTCTGTCTCAGCATGTGCAGTAATTTACTTGTTAGCCCATTTTTCTGCCTGTACTGAGAAAATTCACTTTTATTTCATTTCTTTTTGAGTCAAAGACTTCGTTACAGTTAACGATGCTATGCTAGTTGGGAAGTGGTACACTTTTCTATCGGAGTCCACTCAAAAAATTTCCAGTTTGAAGGGGTATGTTCTAAATTCCCAAAATGAGCGTTATTGATTTCCAATTGATGCAAATTGCAACCACAACTTTTCTATCCGCACTCACTTGTCAAGGATGTCTATGGCCAGCATAGGTCGACACAATAGACTATCGATCAAAATTCGACCTACTTCTTTCTCTTCTGTTTAGGAAGTATAATTCGCAAATCATTCCTTTTCGGAGAGGAATGGATTATTTCATGCATATACTTTGGCAGGCTGGATGATTATTATAGTTTCCTCCTCCTTGTGCAACTTAAATGGCCCTTAATCTGCACTTATAAATTGACGTCAAATAAGCCTTTTCGTGAATTTATTAGCAGTAAATATTACTTGCAAGTTATTTAATCAATGATAAAAGTATAGAAATGGAATTTGTACATTAGACCGTGCCACCTTCCAAGCAGACAAACAAAAAAAATCGCCGTACACTCCAGAGTCTAAGTAATTTTCCAAGGCAATTTGGGAAAACAATTTTTTTTTGGCCGACCATTTTTCGGTGACACCTACATTCGGCAACAACAAATTTTTGTTTTAAATTTTTCTACTGGAATAATCGAAATACTTCCTTAGCAAAAGTTTAATGATTCCTGGTGAGCTTTAATTTATGGACATTAGGGTCGTACAAGAACATCTATATATCATACTTTAAGAACCGACTATAAATGCCTAAGATATGGCGAAAAAAAAATCTAAATTGCCCTCGAATCGAAATGCTTCCTTAACAACAGTTTAATGACTTTTGGCTTCAATTGGCATTAGAGTGGTACGTTGGGGTGATAGGAACTGAATCCCTAGTACACAGAAAAATTTTTGTTTTCAAATTTGTGTGGAACGTTTTACTTTTAAAAACGTTTTTACCCAGGTTTTGTACCTACAATATTTATTTAAATTTTGAGAACGAAAATTTTCAATTCAATTTCCAAAATCCATGTTTTTGTTTTAATACGCAAATTTTAAAATCGTTTGATAATTGAATATGCTCATGTTGAAATTAAATCCTAAAATGTTTTTTCTTCATTTTGAAAATATGCGTTTTCAAATATGATTTTAAAATTAGATTTTTATTAAATCACAACAAGTCATTTGGTATATACAGTGACAAAAAAATATTGATATATACTTAAAAATAAGTTACAAAATTTAATAAATAAAATACAGATGTTTTACATATACCATATATACATACTTCCTAGCTGGGCCTGCTAATTTTATTTCACGCTGGTCAAATCCTGTAATTTAAAATAAGAAAGTTTTAAATTATTAGTTACCATTTACTCTTACCAAAGCTTTATTCGGTCAAAGAAGTCCACCGTATCATCAATGTCCCTTCTATGTAGTTATGTAGGTGGTTAGAATCGCGGTATTGTTTGTATGTATATACTTCATCGCCTTTTCCGAATATTGAAGTAACTTTTTTAGCTGAACACAATTTTTNCATGTAGTTATGTAGGTGGTTAGAATCGCGGTATTGTTTGTATGTATATACTTTATCGCCTTTTCCGAATATTGAAGTAACTTTTTTAGCTGAACACAATTTTTTCGACAAATGATGCAAACATATGAAATGTTTTTCGTTATAGCTACTAGGTAGCCTTTTAAATTATAAATAGTTTTAAATATTTTTCTTAATTGACTGAAAATAAATTAACGTTTTTATTTTAAAAGTGTCTACATAGTTTTATTTTACTTATTGAAAATTGTGTCGCACCACAACTCGTTGGGACAATATTATATAATGTTTCAGTTAAATTTTGAAAATACCGATTTTTGGCGTTTTTCTTTTCTTTAATTTCGTCTTTTCTCCTCAGTAAAAAAGTGAATATACTATAACGATAGTTTTTGTTTTGCGAATGTTTCGTTTAAAGTCGTATATACAAATACTTGGGGGATTCACAGCGGTGTCGTAAGTGCCGCATTGTTGTATGTCGTAAACTTTAACAGCTTAAATAAATTTTTAGAGTTCTTGAAACCACAACCAACTATTACTGCGAAAATGCATAATATGACTTTGATGGTAATTTGCGAACCCCTTTAGTATACTTTTTAGGCGTTTAAACTTTACGACACTTACGACACCGTTGTGAATACCCCAACTGTATTTTTTATTTTGTATGAAGCAAAATTATATTAAAAAATTGTATTGTACAATTTCCTTTAAAAACTTTCATTTTCTCTGGTAGGTAAGACCTAAAACTAGGTCAATGAACTTAGGAACAACCAAATTGCCTGCTAGAAGCAAGAACATCGCCAAAAAAAAAATATTTCTTTTTTCGAAATAGCCTTGTGATCATGCTTCGGATTCGAAGGTGTATGCGAACTTTTTTTTCTGGTACGGTCTAATGTAAATATGTATGTATGCATGTTTGTAGTTGGGCCACGCATTGCGAAAAATTGGCTTAAGTTCATTGTTCTTCAGAAAAATTTGAATGCGATTGAATGTTTTTTGTATATTTACTTGTATATATTGCATACATTTGCATAGCATTATATACTGTTACGTAATCCTTGCCCTTAGCAATACACATCTGTTATGGATTCAATTCAAAGCTTTGCAAATCATACCTACTTTTGGCATTAGCATTTCTCTTTTATTCAAGGTTATTTAATGGCAAATTTCTTTGAGGAAAAAGAGAAGTATACTTTCCTCATGGTTTAGATTGATTATTAAAAACAAGAAAGTAAGTGGCACACCAAAGATTTCGAGCACCGATAGCTTTAAGTTATCACAAAATTGTCGCTAAATGTGCCTTTTAATGCGGTAATTAAAAAAAATCAATTGCGATTCACATTAAGCATTCTTAAATTCGATTAAGCTCCTTATTTTTTTCTTTTAAAGAAATGATTGTAGTTTGTCGGCTTGCGACGAGAGCGAACATCTTCGTAGGATATCAAGGGATACCTTTGTAGCTAAGCTAGGTGATTCCGAGTCCTTTCATTGCTAAAAGTTTGCGTGTGACAGCTCCAAGCAAAACCCATTTCGGAAATGTTTCAAAGCAGCCATTAAAATGTTGTAAAGCTCCACGAATTTGCCCTACGATTCGATGCCGGAGTCTGGAGTGATTGACTTTATCCACCGAATGTCCTCTTGTACCTTTACGAAGAATTACTTCAACGCACGAGGAATGGTGTGGTCTCTTGAATTCCTCGGTGCCACTGCAGATCACCAAGCTCACCAAGATCTGCTCATGCGTGCCAAGCTTACCAGACGTTGTTCGCTGGGTGATGGGTTCATTACAAGGTGTTCCATGTCCACTTTTGTGAGAGGATTTAGCCTCTGGACTTTTTGTNCTCATGGTTTAGATTGATTATTAAAAACAAGAAAGTAAGTGGCACACCAAAGGTTTCGAGTACCGATAGCTTTAAGTTATCACAAAATTGTCGCTAAATATGCCATTTAATGTGGTAATTAAAAAAAAAATCTTCTTAATCTTTTTTCTTTTATAAAAACGATTGTAGTTTGTCGGCTTGCGACGAGAGCGAACATCTTCGTATGATATCAAGGGATACCTTTGTAGCTTAGCTAGGTGATTCCGAGTCCTTTCATTGCTACAAGCTTGCGTGTGACAGCTCCAAGCACAACCCATTTCGGAAATGTTTGAAAGCAGCCATTAAAAGGCTGTAAAGCTCCACGAATTTGCCTTACGATTCGATGCCGGAGTCTGGAGTGATTGACTTTATCCACAGAATGTCCGCTACACCTTGAATGGTGTGGTCTCTTGAATTCCTTGGTGTCACTGCAGATCACCAAGCTGATCCGCTGCTCATGCGTGCCAAGCTCACCAGACGTTGTTCGCTGGGTGATGTGTTCATTACAGGGTGTTCCATGTCCACTTTTGTGAGAGGATTTAGCCTCTGGACTTTTTGTGTCTTAGTTGAGCGCGGTTGCACCTGCTGTGTGCGTTCGTTCTGGCCTTTTTCTGCCCTAAGGAATCTCGGCGGTTCCGTATTGGTGCGGATGTTCTGGCTCATGGCGGTGTGTTTTCAGAAGCACTGAGTTAGGAGAGTTGAGAGTGAAGTTTCTGTTTTGTATTCACAATTTTTTCCGGAAGTGGTGAAAGGCACATTCAAATGAAGCTTTTAAAATTGTACAACTTAAAGCTTCCTCTACTATCACTTTTCATCGAAACTTTAGTTACAGTACGAAAAGCAGCATTTTTTTCTTTAAGCTTATTTGTACTAGATATGTGTATTTATAAAACGAAACCAAAAAGATCGGTTTAAAAACCGTGCGACTGGAAGTATATTCATATTGCTCCATTTCTGCATTAACCTCGGTATCTGTAATAGAGTCAAGTCTAGAATAAGTAAGAAAAAATTCTTAAATGAAAAAATTCTTACACAATAAACGAATGTTTTACTTAATATTTGTGAATCTACTAAAGGCTCAGATATTCCTGACTTAACTTAACTTACGTAAGAAATCGTCAGTCATTACTCAACACGCCAATTTAGCCAGTGCGAAAATTTTTTGTTTTTGTATTTACCATTTCANTGTAGCACCTGCTGTGTGCCTTCGTTCTGGCCTTTTTCTGCCCTAAGGAATCTCGGCGGTTCCGTATTGGTGCTTATGTTCTGGCTCATGGCGGTCTGTTTTCAGAAGCGCCGATTTAGGAGAGTTGAGAGTGAAGTTTCTGTTTTGTATTCACAATTTTTTTCCGGAAGTGGTGAAAGGAACATTCAAATGAAGCTTTTAAAATTGTACAACTTAAAGCTTCCTCTACTATCACTTTTCATCGAAACTTTAGTTATAGTGCGTAAAGCAGCATTTTTTTCTTTAAGCTTATTTGTACTAGATATGTGTATTTATAAAACGAAACCAAAAAGATCGGTTTAAAAACCGTGCGACTGGAAGTATATTCATATTGCTCCATTTCTGCATTAACCTCGGTATCTGTAATAGAGTCAAGTCTAGAATAAGTAAGAAAAAATTCTTAAATGAAAAAATTCTTACACAATAAACGAATGTTTTACTTAATATTTGTGAATCTACTAAAGGCTCAGATATTCCTGACTTAACTTAACTTACGTAAGAAATCGTCAGTCATTACTCAACACGCCAATTTAGCCAGTGCGAAAATTTTTTGTTTTTGTATTTACCATTTCAACTGATTGTCAATTTGCCGCCTCAAAGCCACATCGAAAAATTCCTCAACGAAAATATATTGCGTTGGCCAATATATTAGGTTACGTAACGTAAATTAAGTCTAAACTAACACCCACATTATATTTTTGTTTTATTTTCGTTCGCCATATTGGATCTGCCATTTTGAATTTTTGATAAATGACTTTAGATATGTAATCAGCGACCCAGAAAACCCCCAGATACCCAGTTTCATAGAAATCTACCGATTTTTTTTATTTTCGTCCGCCATATTGGATCCGCCATTTTGAAATTTTGATAAGTGACTTCAGATTCGTAATCAGCGACCCAAAAATCCCCTAGGTAAGAAGTGGTGTAAAGATCCATCAACGAGTATTTGTTTAAATAGTTTCGTCCAGCTAGATTTGCGATCCGAACCACTGTGCACTGTAGTAAGCAGTTCCTTTAAAATAGTGCTATTAGTTTTCGCTGAAAATGTAGTTACGTGGTTAACGCAGAAATGGGTCGTTGCAGGTTTTGCGGCGATTGAATAGACTCGATATTTTGTACTAAGCACTAACTTCAAAAATTACACATTTATCAAGGGTTACATGTCTACAGACCCTACATACATTTCACCAATCAACTCTCGATTTCCAGTGCAAAAATTTGAAGTCAACTTTCGAATGCGAAAACGGCACTTGGAAAACTTCGAAAAATTACTAACTTGGAAGACAAACTTCCATAAAAGCTGTATCGAAGGATCACTTAAACAAAATACGAGTACATAAGTGCATACATAATATGTACAACACTGTGTCCCATTTGTACATTGATATTCCTAATATATACATACATACTTACATACATGGTGTGTGATTTGACACAGCAACTAAGTACCTAATTACAAAATTTAACAATCGTGTTATTTTGACTTTAATTTCCGGTTGTCACTCAAGTTGATAAGTTTTTTTCCCCGAGTCCTACTTTCTAACATCTATATATCCGCAATTGCTCTTTCATATACACACATACAATGTACATTGTATATGAAGAGTGATTTAATACATGTATGGTAAAAAAAAGTGTAAAACTTTTAAAGCATATTTGTGTACGCATAAGTATTGCCACTATATACCAAGAATTTCAAATTAGTTATCAGCTGTAGAAAATTTTTAAATCAACATTATGCCACTCAACAATGCGGCAGAAATCTAACGTGCAATTTATTTAAACTAATGAATCGAAATTCAGTGTCAGGCAAGTAGGAAGAAAATCATGCGGAACAATAAAATACCCTCTTTGGGGAAAACCATTAGGTAGCACTCATTACATACATATGAATGTATGTATACCATTGGGTGGCCTTTCAACGTCAACATTTTTTAAAAGACACCCCTCGAAAATTAAAATATTTAAAAAAATTTAGGGGCGCTACCAGTTTTTGAAAAAAAAAAATTTTTAATAACAAAAATTCGAAAATCTGACAAATTTTACATTTATTGAAACTTATTATATAAATTGATCGCTGAGTTAAAAAATTAAATTTTTTCTTCTGGTAGCTATAATTTTTTTTATTTTAAAATTTTCGTGATATGTCGCCTACTTATATTTGTCGGTAGCACCTACAATCGCCAATAAATATTTTTTTTTTGTAATTTTTCTACTGGAATAATCGAAATACCTCCTTAGAAAAGTTTAATGATTTTGACGGGCTTTAATTTACTGACTTTGGTTTGCTATGTTACAGTGATAAGAACTGAGACCTGGTGGGAAAGCACTAGAAAGGGGTAGGTATGTACTTGAGGTCAATGGACTTTGTAAAAAAAAAAATTAGGGCTGTTCATCTAATCGCGTAAATGTCTCATAATCACGTAAACCTCGTAAACTTACTTAATTTTGTATGTCTTCTCCTCGACACAAGAACCTGGATATATCATACTTTAAGATCCTACTGTAAATTTCAAAGATATGATTTTAAAAAGGCGTCCCCTACTTTCAGCAAACAAAAAAAAAATACAATGAAAGCTTTCATAGACGGACGGTCTAATAAGCGGACATCTCCTATAAGCGGGTACATTCTTGGGAACGAACAATTTTTGGTTTTTTCCATACAAAATATTCCATAAACGGACGCGGGGTAAAAGATCTAAAATTTTCGACTTGAGGGATCAAACCTGGCTTCTTGCCATACCTACTATAGTTATATAGTAGAAACACTTTTGGTCAGTTGAACCTGTTTTTTCGTTAAAATTTAAAATTTTTTTCTAATAAAAAAATTGATTTATAGTCTATGTAAAACCAAAGGCATTGCACGTTGCTGTGAGAAACGCATGTAACCATTTCAATTTCTTCATAAGCTTAATTTTTTGAATCAAAAAATGCCACGATACAAATTTATTTTGAGGATTTATTGCCTGCAAGAGCAACGTCTTTTACCCTGCACTACTTTTTTATCGCCCTAGCCAAATGTGTCACCTTCATAACGCAATAATTGCAACTCTTTACGTTTATAAAAGTTTGACGTGTCGACACAAAAATCAAAGCTTATATGTAGATATTTATCATTCACTCAATATTTTGGACTACACAATAAACCTTTAATAATGCGAGAGCTTTGAAAACAAAATCGCCACTACTTATCAGTTATTATCTTGCTGAGATATAGAAATCAACTGCTACCGTTAGCGTTACGTGCTAAATCATATATTTATTAAGCTATAAATATGTTTAAAGCGGTACATGTCTACTAACTAAACATATACATGTGTACATACATATGTATGTATTGAATACAAACATACAGCTGCCAATACAAATGTCCATACAAAAGAGCATACTTTTTCGCTTTAACGCTCTATTATGCGATCAGTAATGATCACTATTGAGTTTGTACAAAGTTTAGAGGCTACTGTCATTATTTTATTATTCGATAAAGGCGCTGAGATTAGATATCGCTCCAAATTTTAATCGAATTTAATAAATATTCTGTTTGTCATTTTGTTTATTTAATTTTTGCTCTCAATGCATAAATAGCTCCTTTCAATTTTCAAGATATTGACTCATTAGACGATCGATAACCAAAAGCATTAAGCCTGATCGCTCAATATTACAAGAAAACCGCAACTTTTTAAACAAATTTGTATGGAGTACTATTTTCGTAAATCTCGACCTACTACTTTAAAACTAATTAGGGAGTTCACAAGGTGTTGTATGCTGTCGGATTGTTGCAGGTCGTATTTTCGTACCATTACTAACATAGCTGTGAAACTCTACGATCTACAACTATACGACAGTATAAAACACCCTGTGAACTCCCCAAATATGTCGTTTGGTGATACATATTTATCTATTTTACAACGCTTTTATCAACTTACAATGTTTGTAGTTATTTTCTCACGTTGAATATGATGTCCTGTGATGCCAAGTGCTACTAATTCGGTTAGGGTTAGGTTGAAATGGCCGTTCCTGCATGGCACAGTTACGTCAACCGGGCCCTTGGTATATCGTGTAGGTGTTTATGTGTATCCCTATTTTAAAACCACTTCGTGCTTAGAGTGAATTGCTCCAGGTTTCTGATTTCTACGGATCTGATATCGTCTAGTTCCTTGAAGAGGTTTTAGTCTGACGTTTGAGTCCTACAGCCTATCTGTCTAATCATTTTGCAGGAGTGGTTTGTAAGTAGGGTTGCCAGATGGGATTTTTCGCCTTAGGGTTCAGGGGATTCAGATGCTTGCTTTATTTCTTCCCGTTGAAATGCAAATTTGCAAAGTCCAATCGAAATCTTTTAGAAAGTATCGAACACTCCTCGCAGGGAGTTTTGCGTTGCTTTAAACATGCAGAATATTGTATTAACCCTCGTATTCCCAGCAGGGTCCCGAGGCACCCATGACGTTGTCAACGATGCGGCCCTAACTGACGGAGCCTTTTTGACTTCCACAAGTGGAATGTCTAGAATCTATTAAAATAGCCTCCAACACGTTTTCGAGATATCGTTCGTCATAATTACCGGATTAATGTAATTTATTCTTGTTTCTTGGGAGGGCAGTTATTTGCATGTAATTTGTTGGTGTTTTAAGGCTACTCGTAAGAAAGGATCGAGGAAGGTATATGTATTCGAATGCTTTTAGAAACTTATTAACCGCTTTTGTAAATCTAGTGACTAAACTATAAAGCTAGTACCGCAGAGGAACACGGAGGCGCCACTGTGATGGAAAGACCAAGGGAGAAGGACTTGGCTTCATTTGGCATTTTTAATTGGCACAGAAGAGAAACGACTGCCGGCGTGCCCAGCCAAAATCGCTTCAGCGGTTACAGAGCCAAATAAGGAGAAGAGAAAGAGCAACACCAAGGCAATATAGTCCATTGTCGCTGAAAGAGTTTTTAGCGCATTTCGGAATCTGGCTACAATCTAGTTGGTTTCGGTCCAATTCTGAGCTTATAAAGGAATTGTGTAGTGATACGCATTTGCCTCTGTATAAAGTAGCAATGGCTAGAAATCGTTTCTGCGCCATCAACAGTATATCTACTATCCGAGTTGTTGATTCCAACCCGAGGAAAAAGCTAGCAGCTATTCGTCAATCAATGCCAATAGATGCGGTGCCGATACGAGGGGTACCTATTCGCGTAAACGTTCTACAATACGATGACTCCTAGCCATGTTTTAGAACATCGTCGACATGGCTGGACATTCATTATGCATAGTTAATTGATCACTACTTCTCAATCCGATAGACGACGTCCATTTCTTAAACAATTCAGTGCGCAACTACTTATGCCACATATTGAAAAACGTGCCTCTATTTTATAAGCTCTTAGATACCGTTACAAAACCAAATATTGAAAAAATTAAATAAAACAAATAAACAATGAGGTTGTTGACACTTGCCTGGTTATCCGGTTACCTGTTAAAAATTACTATTGTGCAGTGTATTTTATTGTTGTAAACTGAATAAAAAATATAACCACATAACCCGATAAAAATTATTATTGTACAGTGTATTTTATTGTTGTAAACTGAATAAAAAATATAACCACATAACCTGATAATCAGGCAGGCTTGAACAACCTCAATTTTTTTAATCCTAGACTTTTTTATCTGTCCACGTATCCTCACCTATTACGCAACATAAAACTGAAGATTGGATCATAATAACCATTTAAAGAAGTTATTTTTTCGTCTGCTGCGAAATTTGAGAAAATGAACTTAGCAACTTTTCAGGTAAAATCAAACCCATCTTGGTTAAATATGATAAATAGCCGATAGTTCATTCTGAATAAAATCCTATTCAATTTAACTAAGTATTTCCCTGTTTTTTCTTTTTTTTTGAAGAAATCCAGGTAAAATCAAACACAACATCATCATCATAAATAGGCCTGTTTTCAAATATTTTGAGTCTTTTATTATTCATTTCAAAAATATATATGGTAATATTAAGCATATTCGTATTTCAAATTTTAAAACAAAAATTTGTTGGAAAGAACAAAATACCAAAAAATCATATGTATTTTTGTTTGAAACATATATGATGTGGTTTATTTTTTTTCTCAGTGTATATTACTAAAAGTGCGTCATATATGTCTGAATAGGGGTAGTGATGACAACATAAAAACATTTTCAACTAACATAAATACATACATACCTATGAACATATGTAGCTAAATTAATGCCTTTTCTTTTATAAATGTTTAAGAGTTCATTAAAAGTAAACGTTCCATGAACTTTTGTCGTCAAGGGTCGCTTAAACAGACACGCGGTGCAATTATGCCCTCTGCAGTAGAGCTTTGTGCTGCAGTGTACCGCACTTCCAATACCGCGTATCTTAGAGTACTCATACATACATACCGGTTTAATGTCAGTAAACTAATTTCGTAACGTGCCGTACCGCAACGCGCCTGTTTGAATAGGCCTACATTGGATCGAAGTCGAATTTACTAGAAAGCCATTTTAACGGCGGTAATACTCCTTTTGTAAATGCTTCAAATTTTAAATTCTATTTCACTGTGTTTTTTGTTCGAATGTTCTCTTTGGATATGTCGTTGCCACTTAAGTGTGAAAATAACTTAAGCCAAACGAACAAACTTTTTTATTGAAATTTGTAACAGTTTCTATTCACTTGGCTCAAGTAATTCGCAACTTAGGCGCAGACACAATCCAATATATTTACGCAACTTTTTCTACTTGGTCCCTTTCTACATAAAATTCGAGTAACTGCTCCACTATGCCACGCTACTTGCGGGCGTTGTGGGCCATTCCAGGCCCACTGTGCACTCAACGCCACGCTTAACATTTTGCGCCACCGAAGTATGCGGGTGGAAGGAACTTCACTTCTTATCACCGTTCGACAATATTCACCTGTCGCGTATCAAATCGAAACTGAATGCTTAAAAATTTTGGTATACTTTAAAATGCCACATTCAAATGTGGCCAACACGACAGCTCACACATAGAACCGTACAGATATGCACACACGTATCTAGGTAGGAGTATGTGTTCGAGCATATCTATTGGCACGGGTTAATAGTCAAGTACATTAGGGTGTATTGGCTGAAGTTTTAAATTTCATATAAAATATTTATTGCAGTTTTGAGCGACAAGTAGAGCATTTTCCTTGTTAGTTTTTTTTTTTTTTCATTCAAAGTTATAGCAACAATTGAGGACAGTCACAAGTTGGGTGCTCATTACGGCTTGCTATCTACAAACAAATGTGGTACACCATATCTCTTCTAACTCTCGCGTCAAACATGGACACAAGGTAATTGAAACAGACGACTGGGGGGAGTGAGGAAAGTGGAAAAAGCGCGAAGTTGGGGTCAGGTGTAGGTGCTGGTGAAGATACTACCTACATATGTACATACACATATACATACCTAGATACATGCACCGTCGTGTTCACATACATATGTACATACAATTTCATATGCCACGAATTCAGTATTGGAGAATCGCCACCCTATAAAATAGTGTCTGAGCTGGCGATTCGGAATACATACATACATACATACATATGTATATTCAGGTGAGTGCCGAAGAGGTAATATTTCAACTTGTCAATTGTCTCAGAAGTCGTTATCAGTAAAATGCCGGAGCACACACGTACACGTACGTTCTCGCATGTAGCTATGTACATATGTATGTATTTTTTATATATTTGTACGATATATTTAGTTATCTTCTGGTAAAGTAAAACACCGGCCGCTTGACACGTTGAATATTGTAACACAAAAATGGAAGTGTGTGTGAATGTACGGCATGCGACCTGTTGAGCCATTAGCCGATTTGTGCTGCACCAGCCAGAAGTGTGCTGGATGCCAACAAAGTGGGGAGAAAACCAACAAAAATACCTATTAAGACCAAAACATCAAAATGAGTGCATGTATTTAAACTGCATAGCAACAACAACAACAACAACTGCTACAATAGTAGCATCTGTCGATAACAACAACACCACTTCGGGCAATAATTCAACTTGTCAGCTAGTCTTTCAAAGTGTTGTTTCGTCATGCTGAAAAGTCAATTAATTGTCATGCGTACATACATACATACATACAGACAGACACATGTTTGAGCGGTGCAGTATTTGTTTACGCACAACTGGAACACGCAATTCCAATTTTTTTTCGAATCGTTGCATCTGACATATTCCCAATAGTTCAAATAACAAACAAAATTGAAGTGCCTCATTTCAGAAGATTCCGAATTTTCTAAAGACCAACGCACATTTCCCCCCTGGTACGAATACTATCTACTCCTTTCTAAAATTATCTAAAATTAATTAATTAATTATATGATTGAACTTTTTGAACAAAGTGAAAATTATCTTTAAAACGAGTTTGCCCTCCCCGATTCGCAGAGTGTATTTATGTAAAAGTTTGAAAATGCATGGAAGGCGCTAGGCCCAGTTTCAAATTGCTTTTCTCTATGAGCATAGGACTGGGTATTAGTACCCTACCATGAATACTTCTAGAGATACATACATACGTATGTATGCAGTGTGAAAAACTAATTCTTTTATGGAAGGTGCCACGCCCCCGTTTCCGATAACTCCCATTGTTGGGATGAATGGGATTTATTTCGTGTATCTCCATACCAAGTTCGGAAACTCTACCAAGAACACTTCCAGATGCAGTGTGAAAAATTCTGTTTGTGCGGGAGGTGCTGAACCTCTCTCCTTCGCCTCCCATTTCCAATAACCCGCATTTTTCCGTGAGTATTGGATTGATTTCTAGACTAGGTGGCTTTATGATAGTGTTTCCTAATTTCCACTTTCGGAAATAAAACTGGCGAACATTTACGAACCTCTTCCTTCTATGACAAATTCAATATCGATTTAATTCAGCTAGTCTATTTTCTATACGGGTTTTTCAATGAGATTGCAAATTTTCTGTTCGTTAGCTTTTTACTGTTTTCTCGTGTATCCGAATTCGGCAGTGATTTAGGTACTATGACTTAAGATAACAGGGTAGTAAACACAACAGTCACAATGATTAACATGAGCTCACCGATAGATCAGACTATGTCGTTTCTCAGGCCATTTGTGAAATTAGGCCACACCTACTATTTCCTAGCGGGCAGAACTGAAATGAGTGAAGGAGTGAGTGCCGAAGCTTGGAGTTTTAATGACTGTTTAGAAAGCAGCTGATTCGGCAAAGTGAGTGTAAAATATTTTTTTCGGCATCCTGTAAAACAGGTAAATGGGGCTTATTTTCTATAATTTGTTTATTTGATGTCTGATTTTATGTCATTTATACAGAAGTTTTAACAGGGTGCTGTTCAAATTCGCCTAGAACAAATTGGCACAGAATGTTAAATTCATGCATGTGACAAAGAGACACTAGGACCTCTGCTGTGTCCTTGCCCAGCTTTCGGAAGATCGCGACCCACCTACTCTCTTCTCACTGAAAGAAAGAAATCGCATATCAAAGGACACAATTTTTTTAACTAATTAAAAACATATTATGGGTCATCTCAAGGCCTTTAGGCTTCCACTTTCTTGGAAACACTAGAAACCAACTTCTATTCTAAATAAGATCTCGCGGATCAGCCAAGCTAACCCAATTTAGCCTTTTGCTTTAGACAGGATTTTCGCTTACACCCTTGATTTGTTTACTGCTTGAAAAAGGCTTAAGAATTATGGTATCGAACACTTGTCACATCACCTTAAATTTTTTTCCAGCTTTTATGCGTCAGCCTATTTCATTTATTTCACCGTTCCAACGATGTACGTATATTAATTGTACATCTTGTGTAAGTAAATATCTATTTATCTAAACACTAGTCTATATGTACACTAGGGCGGATCATTTTTTTTTTTTGTATGCGCTTATACCATAGGAGGATTCTACGTGTAATTCTAAGTAGATTTGCCAAATAAACCATGATTCTTAAATCAATTTGGAATTTGCCAAATATCGAGAATAGGTTACGAAGAAAATTTAAAAATGTTCACTGTTGCGCCCTCTGCTGGAAGCTTTAAGAAAAAAACAAGTGCATAAATGGATTTCTCATACCCAAAAACCCCTTATAGCATGTTTAATACAAAATGTAAGCATTTCTTTACGACACTACAGCAAAACGCTAATTAACCTATTTTCTCAATTCGACGAAACCCAATGGTTCCTTCGGCAAATTTGCTTAGAATCACTCGTAGAATCCAACTGTGCTATGCGCACATAGTCGACAAAATCTCCCATTCAAATTGAACCGCCCTAATGTACACACATACAAATATACATAACTGTGATAGCAAACATCAATGCGATAACAAATATCTGCAAACATTGTTCTCGAAATGCACTTTTCAAATTAGCCATGTCAAATTAGTTAATGTGAAAAAGTGTCAAGCAATCTTTTGAATTAGGTAATTCATGTACAGAAAGATGTATTCGTATTCATACATACTTATTTAATAGGGCTGGGACTATGCCCCATGGCCGTTCGAAAATTCGTGTATAGGAATAAAATCCAGATATCACTTCAATATCCGTTTACTTATTTTGTTATCTGGATATTCCAAACAGTAGGGGTCTTCACACCGGGCTTGGTACTCGGTAACTCGATGTTCGGTAATTTTCGAATGTATTTTGTTTGTGCAAAATAGTATTATAGTACAAACAAGATACATGGGAAAAAATTACCGAACAACGATTTACCCAGTACCAAGCTTCGGTGTGAAGACCAATAATATTTAAACGGAAAAACTGTTCTCAGAGTTACTGAATCTATCGAGTTGCAAACTAAATAATAATAGACCACTTGATTAACAGGTCTATTCTGTCAGTATGTCATTGGTTTAAGGGGCACTAGACTAGTTTATTAAACGCAGATCTTTGCTTAGTTTAGGTTGAATAGGATACCCTTAAAGGCTGGTATTGAGGCTACATATGCACATTAGACTGGTTAAAAAAAAAAAAAATCTACTATAGTTTTTTGCGAAATTCCCTGTTAAATTTTTTCGAAACAGTGAACAGTTTTTCTTTCTTAAATATTATTCTGAGTAATTTTGACCTTAATAATATGTATTTTTGATAAAACTCTTATTTTTAGAGTATTTATCATCTATCAGCTCAGGGAGCCAATTCTTGTTCCGTGAAAACATAAAGTGAAAACATTTTTCATCATTTCACATAAAATTACGATTCTGTTTTCAAATAGAAATAAATTAATTTCTCAAAAAGTTTTGTGGCGTGAAAAAGAAAAGTTTGGCTTCTTTACCAAAACCATCATTTTGTGATAACGAATATCGTTGTCTTAAACTCATAATAATTTAGATACCAAATAATTACTTGCTAGAAGTTAATGGAAGAGTCTCTAATGATCGGGAATCGCTCAAAATGATATAATGAAATGTTAAAGTGAAGTAATTAAATTTTCACTGGCATTTTGAATTTTTCGTTTTCCCTTCTCCATTTCATATAACGAGAATTGGAGCCCAGGTCGTAGTGGATATAATCAAAAGTGAATATGAAGTGAGTATAGTAGTACATATCGATGGCTGAGTGGAAGATCGACCTATCTCGGCAGCCAGTTCGAAAACGCTCTATCTCAAAAAACTTTTCAAGAACGCCCTATTTCAGAATTCGTTTCAAAAACGCCCTGTCTCAGCTGCCGATTCAAAAACGCCCTATATCAGCATATTTTCAATACATTTTGAAGTAAGATAGGGCGTTTTGGAACCGAATTTTGAGATAGGGTGCTTTTCAATTAAATTCTGAAATAGGGCGTTCTTGAAAAGTTTTTTGAGATAGAGCGTTTTCGAACTGGCTGCCGAGATAGGTCGATCTTCCACTCAGCCATCGATATAGTGTTTATTGATAGTTTATTTTTGTATGTACATACAATGTTTCAAATTTATCTTTTAGTCGTACTTGGCACACATTTAAACTATGTATGTATGTACATCACAAAATATGTTTTACATAAGTACTTATTTCAAACCAAACAACAACTACTAATTTCCATTTATTAATTATCTTGCTGTACGTGTATTAGGATGGCTCTTAATGGGATTATTATTATTATTATTATTTTTCGAGTTTGATTTTTCCGCGCGTAAAGATGTGATGTAGTGGTAAGAAGAGCGCGCTTCCACTCCGCAGGGCCTGGGTTCAAAAAAGGTTTTTCTTAAGAGTGGTCGCCCCTCGACAGGCAATGGCAAACCACTGAGTATGTTTCTGCCATGAAAAACAGCTTCTCATTAAAATACAATCGCCGTTCTTCGGAGTCGGCGTAAAACTATAGATCCCTCCCCGTTGTGTGACAACATCAGGGCGCACGCCACAAATCGGAGGAAAAGCTCGGCCAAACACTTGCATATGCATAAGCGCCAATCTATTATTATTAAGGATGATGCAAAACAGAAAGACGGAAATTCCTTTCAAAATACAGCATTTCCTGGCCTTACTTGAAGCAACGGCCACCGAAAATAAATTATTAATGAAACATCTATTTAAAATTTGCTCTGTTCCGACGACGGGGCTTCGGAAATAAGTTTCCGCAAGTTAAGCGACGGCAATTCTCAAGTTTTTGATAATTTATTTTTTTTTAGTTTTGCATAAATGATGAATATTCCAAATATAAAGTATGGTTGCATGCGAAGAACAAAATTTTAACTAGATGTAATACAGCGCCTGGACACCTGTCGTTAGAAGGTATGTAGGTGAATTAGCTTGACGGCTTTCATTTACATACGTAAGTATGAATTTATAAAATAAAAATTCGTAACAAACAAAAAAATTAAATTCAAGTAAAATTTAATAAATGTATTTGTGTACATAAAAAATGTACTTATTTACCTTCATATTTTAGCTGAAAAGTAAAGAAATATTATAAAGTTGACGTCGTTACTGTCTGTTGCTTAGCTCATTTCTTATAGCCCCAAATTTTGTATTTATTTCCACTGATACTATTTATTCAATAACAAACTGTGTAAATTCTCACAAAAATGTGTTTCCTTAATAAAATTGTTGCTACAAAAGAATTGTATTTGAATAGGAGACACGTTGTATAAAAAATTTTGACTTACTTTCGGTTTACATACATACATACGTACATAGGTATGTACATACCAGTATGAATGTCGGCAAATACATCCCAGTCGGAAAAGTAGTAACATGCTTGATAAATAATATAATGTATTTCTTATGGGTTTTCGATTATGTTACTGATAACTATGTAATCAGCATTCTAATGTATTCAAAAAGTTCCAAAAATTTCATATTAAAACAACTTCATTTCTCGATACTAGGTAATGCCAAATTGAATGCCACACATTTCTTAGGACATCGCCCTGGGGTAAAAAATGCCTTTTCGAATGTGAAAAGGGTTGTTATACTGATTACTTTTTCGATTACTATACATTACATTTTCCTATTGGGATACACGTTTTTCCGATATGGCTGCTTATACTGAAATATATGTACATACAACTAGTGAGCTGCTAACCGCCGATTTACGAAAGCGCTATTTCCATACTAAGGGCCGGTTACTCAATGTCAGGTTAACATTAATCTCCGGTTAAACATAGATATCGACGTTACCGACTCCCTGTTAAATGCATGGAATCGAAGACATCCATAACGATGTTTAACCGGAGATTAGTGTTAACTAGACATTGAGTAACCAGCCCTTAAAGTAAATATGCAAGGCAATTTCGAAAAAAATAATATTTTTTTGACATTTAAGTATTTTTCGGTGACACTTAAATCATCCTGCACAGTGGCGTAGTCAGGTGGTGGATGGAGGATATATTAGGATAGATCTGGCCCCTTCGGGGGGCGTTTTTTTTACTTTATTTTACTCTTCTGATATTTAATTTTTTTTTTCAGACTAATAGCAAAATAAATTTGTTTATGCTTGCTGCCATGACAACCGCGTGCATTTCATTCTTGTAAATTTACAAATGCAACGAATATGCAAATCCAAGAGCATATTTATGTACAAGATCCTGAACAGTCCCATTGATTCTTAAAAATTCTATACCATTTCCACGAAAAATGTTTTTTTTTTTCATCTAAAATATATGGAAATCTCTGAGTGCTTTGAGTGATCTCTAAATATATTTTTATTTCGAAGTAACTCTGCAATTCCGTTTTAATAATATGTAGTTCTTAATGTAATAAAAGATGTCTTGCTATTTTTATTTTTCTTTTATTTTTTAATCAAACAGTTTATACATATCACTCACTTTCTAAAAGACCGCCATAACTTAAAAAAAATCAAATTTTTGGGCAAATGATGCAAAATTATTCATTTTATCATGCTCAATATTAGGGGTATTTATCTAAAGTGATAAAATGGCGATAAACGTGTTAATCGGGTTTTTTAATAGAAATGTATCATTTATAACGTTTATCGACAGTTTATCACTTTAGATGAAGCCCCCAATTGTGCAAATACTGAGTGCTAAAATTTTGTGTAGTTTCCCAGTAAGTAGATAATACCTATGTGTTTATTTTTTTCTGCATTTTACGAGCAAATTGAAAACTTCAAACGCGTTTTCTAACAAAAAAAAAAATGTTTGACACAGTGTTTTAGTAAATGACCGATAAGTGTAATCAATTCGATACAGATGCATAAAATATGAGCTCATTTGCATACAAATGCATACATACATATGTATGGTATGTATAGCCTATATGTGTTTATGTATGTGTGTATGTATGTCATTTTCCCTGGCTTCTATTCTTGGTCTCCATTTTCTCGATCAGGGCCTGCAGCTGGTGACGCTTCATAAATTTGCACTTGTTTGAAGCGTGAAGATAGTTGCTGTGACGTTTCCAAGTCCCTTTTATAGTTTGCGATTGCCTTTTCCAATATTTGCTCAACTGGCGAGAAAGTGGAACGCGAACGTAAACGCGCTTTGGCTATTTCCAATGACTACAAGAATAGGTAAAAACACAAAAAAACAACAATTAATACAATTTATATACTGTACATATGTATATTAAGTATATACATATATATGTAATTGATTTCTGTGATAACATAACTAGTATGTACAACACTAATGTAAATATGGCGAAGCGGATAAAGGGGATTGATCCCACGTGAAAGTGGATAGTGAATTATCAATCCCCTGGACTTCCTTTTCCTTACCCTTAACACGGAGCTAATTAACTTTATAATAAAATATAGATAGGTCTAACATTTTTATTTATTTACAAAGTAGTAATAAAATGATTTTTAATAAACAGTAATTTTTCAGATTTTATTAGGCCTTTAATGAGTAATCTACCCACTTTTATATAAAGCTGAATTTTTAAAGAAAATTAGTTAGGGCCTTTTTATATTAAGGTAACGTATGTGTGTACAAATATGAACACTCGGTTTATGTGGTGAGGTACATTAGGATGCATCACCAAAAAAAAAAGCTGCGGTTTTTGAGCTCACACTCTTTGATATTCTGAGGTGATCTAAAAAAAAATATAGATATACATTTTTAAAAACTAAATTTACTTATAAAAAAATGTGGAGCTAGTTATTTTCCAATAGGTTAACTCGCATAAATGTTAATATTTTTAAGAAATATTTTCGCAGAAGTCTTAAAATGTATTAAATTTTATATATCCGATGGAAAACATTACCGTTTTTTTTTTTTTTTATATGCACATTTGCATAAATTTATTGCCCAAATACCTACTTTGAGTAAATTTGTATTTCTCGCGATTGATTCTTCGTAGGAGAGAACTTTAGTTGTCTGCGCTGCAGTTTGGTTGCCGTTTTGCTCCTGCAACTTTTCCAACTTCTTTTCATCGGCTTTGCTGAAAAATAAAATACAAATCGTAATAGTATACATTAACATATCACGGTGTGCTTGGATAAGGTTTAACCGAAAACTCTTTGCAAAACCAATTTTACTATTTTATACTATATTTATTATTTTTACTATTTTACCTATACGTATGGCGAAGTTAAGTTATACCTGTAAAGTTTTCTCTATTTAACTGCAACCCATAATTACAAAATCCCAAAATCTATTATAATCCTAAAGTTTCCAGATATTGGCCGTCTACTTATCGAAATTAACATAAACCATCACGTTTATAGTGCATACTTTTGGGCTGAGAGTTTGCACCTTTTGATATGCATGTAAATATGTACATACATATGTACATATCAGTTCGCCACTATCTCCATACAGCGGTTACTACTTACATTTTCTCCAACCTCTTATCGATTTCTGCCTCCAATGCAGAATACTTTTCATTAATTTCGCTGATTACATCCATTTATGAAACTCGTTTACTCCTTTGTTTAGTATATAATTAACCACTATTTTCTGTATTGAAAACTTGAAAAGCTACTGAGTGCAAGTTCACTGCCATCTAGTTTGGTAAAAAAAAATAAGAAAATTAAGCTTAAAAATATGTACAACCACTGGCTGTAAGCGTCTCGTCTATACCAAACACTTGGTTGTCAAGCCAACAAGCAGAATGCCAGAAGGGTGGTTAGTAAAGTAAATAAAACGAAAAATTGCGTGATGCTATAACGCCTTTTTATTATTGTTATTATTTAGATATTTTAGTTTTTTTGCGTGCGTACTTTTTTCTGTTTATTTGTTCGCCTTTTTATTTTTTGCGCAAAATTACCGATAATTTTATAATTGGTATTAATTGTAAATTATAGAAAATTTTAAAGTACCAAATTGTCCCATCATTCAACTTGCTTCCTATTATTAACATCAACGACATTCAAACATAAAAAGCGCTGAATTCATAAAAGTTAAGTGTAAATAGATTTGAAATATTTAATCGATAGAAGAATTTACGATTTCTTTTTGGAAGGTGGTGCTTCCGAACAATCTCTTTCCATAAAGCGTTTCAAACCTTTTTTTGAATTGTTATAATAAAGAAAATGTATCACATACGCATCCGAAGTAGCAAACATTTAATACTTGATAATTTTCATTCTTACGTCAATTAATTTTAAAATCCACTTGTGGCATACACATGTTAATTTCTTAAAAAATATATTTAGATGTTACTAGTATTATAATGTAGATTAGAGCCTCTACTAAATCAACTAGTCATATTTAAGACTTTAACATAAAATCAGCTATTACGGGCGCCACTCGTTCCGGGGTAACCAGATGCAAATGGTGCGTACCAGGTACTTTCTCAAATATCACTAACTCTGCGTTCTTTTTCAGCGTTTCAATAACCTCGGCGTAAAATAGTGGATTTTGAAACGTCATGCCGGGATCAGCACGTATATTGAGTACTTTACAGCGTATAAGCTTTGCATAAGCTATAACTTGCTCTTTCGTGAACATGCCAAGCAAGCTCACTTTCAAGCGCACATCGCGTGCAAAATTAAATCCATCCTTTTTTATTTCGGCTGGTGTTGGTGACATGCCACGCCGCATCAACACCTTTGCACCCTCTTCATCCACTGAACCATCATACGCATCTACAACTAATTTAATCATTTCTTCATAATTATAGCAGGGCATCTTGTTCAGCGATAAATTCTCGTAATCCAACATTTTATCTATTGCCCAGCCAGTTTTTTCCGCAGAATGGTCAACATTGCGCACTGTTGGTCCAGCAATATCGATGTTAATGAGTTTTTCCACTTCATTTGGGAAGCTAGCCGCATACATGAAAGTCAATGCGCCACCCAAGGAATGGCCCATCAGTGTCATATTCTCCCAACCGTAGCGGCGTACTATGCGCCGTATGAGGGCAATGCCATCCCAAAAGATCAAATACTGCATTCCTTTTGGATAGTGTGACGACTTACCATGGCCGGGGAGATCAATGCAGAGTATTGGAATGTGCGCCGGCAGCAGTGGACATAGACGATCGAATGTACCGGCATTGTCCTGCCAACCGTGGAGTGCGAGTATTGGCTGGCGATTCTGTGGTCCCCACCATTTACCTGGAAGGATGTAAGAGGTTTAAAATATGTGCTTAAAATGTACGTAATTCTAGGAACTAAATTAAGATGATAATACATGTCGTTGAACCTTTTGTTAGTAGCATTTGATTAATACGAGATTCGTTTACTGATAGCGTTTTCTTTTCTCGAAATATTGTTGCATCTATTCCGCCCTGCGCCAGGGCTGTGAAGTCTTTGTGTTCTTTTCTCAGCATCTTCACATGCATATTGCATGATCTTTCTTTAAAATGTTGCACTCTGATAATGTTGCCATATAAAAAGGTGACATTTTTTTCGAGAAAAGAAAACGCCACGAAATAACTAGTTTTAACGGCTTTATGAAAAAAGTGAAATGTTCCGTAAAAATGTTGAATATCTTTCAAATGACAAAGCAAATCCTTGAGACTTAATTAATCGGTTTAAATATGTTACGACCACGCATATGATTAAGTGCTAAAAATATGTATGTACATATGAAAAAAGTTGTAATAAGCTTTGGACTTTAGTGCTATCTCCGTAGCAAGTTAAAAATATCAAATTATTGCTTTGCTTATCGTCAATTTTAGCATTCGACATCTTTCAACCTCAATAAGGGGATTGCCAAATCAAGCTTATCAAAATCGATAGCATTCAATAAAAAAAGATTTTTTGTAGCTAAAACCTAAAGAAACGTAATAGCAACACACATATTTGCATTTGTATATACATATATATATATGTATGTACGTAGTTGCTGAGATTAGCAATATTAGGGTGAGCATCTAGTTTAGGTTTTCTGCACAGATGCACCTGCATACATACGATATACCTACTCGTATTTACCAATATTACGTACGTAGTATAGCAAAACTTGTTTCTAACCCCCAGCCCCCCTTAATAGCGAGCTAAAAGCTTTGTTGGATGAGCTAACGCTTTATCATCTGTAAATCAACAAAAGTGGTCGCGCACAAATGACTAATCCTACACATAGTATAGATTTTATCAGCAGCACCAAATATTTTTCCAAAAACTTGAATCAATAATGAAATTAATGCACAGGAAGACCTCGCTATTTTTGATTTCCCATTGTCTTGTAATTCGAATTGAAGTTAGCACCTCCAAGTTGTCTTTAACGAAATGTATCAGTCTTATTGTGTATGTATCTATTTTTATTCAAGCGAATGTTAATTTTAAAAACATACTACTCATATCTAGTAACCACCTTAAAAAACATTCATTATTTAAAAGGGCAAATGAAACTTACCAGCTACTGTACCCCATGGTACTGCGATAGAGACTTCTTTCCATGAATCTTCATCCCTGTAGCACCCATTACTATCTAAAAAAAAAAATTAATACACATTTAAAAAAGAAAATCAAAACAAACATTTATTGTGACATTGCGGATATGTAGGTGATCTACATGCATACATATGTATGTATATCGTCGTTTAAAGCGCATAACCGCGTATCAACAAAGTGCAAAACCGTGTATAAAGATAATGCAAAGCCGCGTACGTGAGGTTGCATAAATTATTTTCTAGAGTAAAAAAACTCATATTTCAAAATGGTTCTCTTTTTTATAAAGTAATCGCATTTCTGGCTGGCATATTTCAGGACGAATGGATTTGTACTTTAAACGACGATATAGTCTGGTGCCTCTTTCTTTGCCAGCGCGATATTTCCTATTGCATATTTTACTGTAAATACATTAATAAGCACAATAAAATGCATTTGTCGTAACTTATTCGCGAGTACGCTAAGACCAAGCGTAATTAAATTCACAGCTGTTTGACACACACGCGTTTGCGGAGCATTTGTGTACAATCAATATGTAATGAAAACCTACTAGTGGATATTTAATGTATTCACGTTCTCTGCCATCAACGCACAAGCTTTTCTTAATGGCTCATTGACACCTCACCTGATTTTAGTGCTTCTATTCATTAATTTATATACTTACTTGCTTTTATTGGTGCTTCAGCAACACCATTGGTTGTGCTGGTCCCATTCATTTTCACAGAAGCCACACTGCTGTTGGCCGAATCCATTTAACGTATTTTTTGCAATTTACCTGAACGTTAAAAAGTTATTGAAAGACAACAGCAGCTATCACAGTCCAATAATCTGAGTTTTCCCACAGCGTTTATTGCAAAATCTAAAAAGGTGTCTGGACAAAAATTTCGTATTGACACAAAAACAGCTGACAGCTTGACTTTTGCCACCTTGAGTGTTGCCACCTCAATGTAGTTAAAGATAAACAGGCTTCCAAACACAGAGCTGCCATCCTACAAAGAACGGAACGGAGTGTAATGAATGCAAATGGTTGTAACGCATGTAGACGTACTGTAAATGGAACCATCTAACAGGCCGTCTTCACGTGCTTGAAAATCTCGCCTGCGTGGCGAAGCATGCGAGAACCCGCACCTGTAGACTGCAAAAAGTACGAAGCATAATTTTTCTCGCATACCGAACGGTTGGCGACCTCGCGTTTGTTTTCAACTGCCATTTTTGTTGATTGACAGCTATTTTTTTAATTTCGCAAGATTTTTCGGATTAGCCACATCGTTTATTCGCTTGCGAAAAAAAATTAGGACTGAAACGAGACTTTCAAACAAGTAAAGACGGCGGGTAAAATCATTTGCCACGAGTATTATAACATGCCGTCTGCAATAACGATTGCTCATCTGTTGCGATAGATCTCCGGCGATGAATCGCTTGAGGATACCGCTTGTCGCAATCCCAGGCGATATATAGCAGGAGATATCGCTTGCGAGCTATCATAGGCTATTAACAGCGAAATAGTGATTTTCACAGTTGCTTTCAACTTTGAATTCAGGCAAAGATGTGTTTTTTACAATAGCAGCCACCTTCCATAAGGTTTATTAAGGCTAAAGAAGTACGCGCACGACGTGGATCCGGATTTGTAGGGGTGCCAAATGTAAGGACAACATTATCCGTACACGACATCGTTCTTTAGCTAATTTCTATAACAATTCTCTACCAAGGCGAATTGAGATATGAATTAGTTGCCCTGTTCTCTACTGCTGATGAGTAGTATGGCACACAGCTTTGGCGGTT
Source organism: Rhagoletis zephyria (assembly GCF_001687245.7). Classification (NCBI taxonomy): domain Eukaryota; kingdom Metazoa; phylum Arthropoda; class Insecta; order Diptera; family Tephritidae; genus Rhagoletis; species Rhagoletis zephyria. Next base: position 31,675 of record NW_016157243.1, read on the forward strand.
GGAACGGCCTAGATTCCAATCCGCGTCTACGCTTCGGTTGCAGGAATTTCAAAGCCCCACTGTTTCGGCGATTGAATAGGTCAGGGTTCCAATCCGCTCCTATGCTATTGCTGTCGCGGTTGGAACGGCCGAGGTTCCAATCCGCTTTTACGCTCCGAGTACACGGGGTTCAATGTGAAGTTGTCAGTTTGCTCATAGCTCATGGTACCAGCGGAGTACATTTCCTAGATTGTAGAGCCACAGTTGGTGGTAAGCACTATGTACCCGGTTACCGCCTTATAATGGCGCACTTATATAAGAACGGTACCCAGCTGGGCAGGTGGTGGCGGGTGGTATGTACACGGCACCAGTTATTGCCAGTATTGCACCTCACCGATGTTGTGTTGCACCTTATCAGGCTAGTGCAGACACTGCAGTACCATCTGTCCTGGTGAATGCCCTGGGTTGCGTGCTGGAAGATGGTCTACTGGTTGATGGTGGGGCGGGTGTTGAATGTGTGGAGTGACGGATTTGTTATTGGTTGTTGTAGCACGATGGAACAAAGTTGGCACTCCACTCCCTTTCGTGTCGGAGACCAGAGCCTGCCTTAAGGTGGCACCAGTTGCGATGGACAACAAAATACTGACCAATTTTTGTCAGGTTTTGCTTATAATTTTTAAATAATTTTATGTATTGGAAAATTATCCTGTTTTTAGGTATAGATATAATAATTTTAATTCCAGTTCCATTTTTAATAAAATATGTTTAGATTTTGGTATATAAATAAACTACGTGGGTTCCGATTTACTCGGTATTCGAAAAATCAAGATAAAAAATGCATAAAAATATTGAAAAATGCCCGAATCAAACACCCTAGTCCGGGGGCTTTTTCAAGGTAAAAGATGAAATATATATCGCTAGTTTAGAGTGAAAAGTTGCTAAGTCCATAGCCAGTTTCTTCAAGAGAAAACTTCATACGAATGAGAAGGGTATGCTAAATAAAAGATTTCGAGTTAATCGATTTTTCTATGCCTTTTTTGGACATTGAATATGCCTTTCATTGAATATAAACAGGAAGAAATAAAACTACCTAACCATATCAAAATATGAGTTATGGACTTAGCAGATTTTCACTCTAAAATAGCGATATACATAAATACATAAATATGTGTGGTAATTTGTCTGTTAAGAGGTGTTTGTTGTTACCAAACACTTTGTAGCCGAAAAACTTTATTATCAAAAACTTAAATCGGCTACAAAATTGTTGTTATCTACGTGTTTTTTTTTAATAAAAATAAATACTTCTAAATATTGAAACATAGACATGTATGCATGTATTTAAAAATTAATCAGCCGCTAATATCCCTATAGTCGCGGTTGCCAACTGTCCCGTTTTCGGGGGCACTGTCCCGGATTTAAGAGCTATGTCCCGGCCCCGGTACAATAACTGCCTTAACGCAAAATGTCCCGGTTTTCGGCAAAAAAAAATAGACATATCGTTGTAAAAAATTTAGAACTCTTTAAATTTTTAAATTTTATTTAATATCAATGTTATTTTATTTATTAATCGACACCATACGCCATATAGTGAAAGCAAAATTTGTAATTGCGTCCCGGTTAAAATGAGTCAAGTACAAAGTATAATCGATAATCTTTTTTTTTGTACTATGTACCTGCAAAGAAATTCCCAAAAAGGAACACCATTTTTTACTAGCTTCACACTGGCACTTTGTTTTACTAATATGCCAACTGGTATGCACATTAATTGAACTTTCCTGAGTTTTTGCACGAAGTTAAGATTTTGTTTTTTTGTGTTTTTTGTTGTGGTATGAACAATATGGTTATAAAAAATTCGCGAACAATTTTAAGTAAAAAATGTTGCACACATTGTGAAAAATTCACTGTGCGGCACTGTATATACATAATTTTTATTTCAATTTTAGTATATCTTTTAAATAATTAAAAAATATCATTGAAACTTCGTTTTTTGAAAATTTATATATGTAGATATATATAATTTTACATGCTATTGTTACATATTGAGTATGTAATTTTACCTACCCTCTTTCCTAACATTGGGTTTGTCATTTGGGTTTTTTGTTTTTTGTTTTACAAGAGAGGACCACATACACTTTCTACCTCCAAGGTCACTTCTGAAATTTAGTGTCTGGGGGCACAATAGACCTTCTGGTCGCAGTACTTCATTCAACTATGTATCTACGTATGAAATGCTCTCACAAAAGTGAATAAACTGCCCAAACCATGGGAACGCAAAGACCCCTTTTTCGTCCCGAAACGAATAGCTCAACCAGCTACCGACGTAAAAGCGTAGAATGTGTCAGTTAACAAGACCTATCTTATGGCATTCTCGTCTTAACGAAAACTCATCACTGCATGACGGTGACGTTGTCGGTGCTTTTCTCTCTCTATCAACAGTAATTTCGTATGTTAATACGGACGACAGGCACGAAAGGGTGCTCCGTCGCTGGGTGGTTGAGCTCTAAACGTCAAATCGCACTAAGTTATGAATTTAAGATTTGAGCGACACAATAACGCTAAACGAATGGTTCACTTGATATTTTTTCACTTATGCATTAAACAAAAACATGCGCATTTATCAGCTAAAATTTGAATTTTTCAAATTTTTCCTCTTCTTCTGGCAGTTTGACAGTTTTCACCAACTTGCTCGGAAAACTAGGTGCTCTCAACAGCCCGAGAACTAACCAAAGAAATAAACAATCGTGGTACAAAGCTCAATAAAAATATTAAAAAAATAAAAAGTTAATAAGCCACAATAACATTGACAAATACATAGTTTAGGAAGAGCCTGCCTGAAACTATACAAAAAAGCAAATAAGCAAATGGATGTATAGAATTGACAACAACAACCACGCTGTCGAGTTAAGGTAGCGGCAAATCAGCTGCACTTGATAGTAGTTGGTTGAATAAGGAACATGAATTTGCAACAAGAGTTTACGGGATGTACATAGCTCAGTGGTTAACGCTTCTGACTTTGAGCATCGAATTCGCAGGTTCGATCCCTGCTGAAGTCTAGAAAAAAAGTAGTCTGATGAAGAGATGTGGTGATCTCCGAAATAGCTGCTATAACTTCTACCGCTTAGACTTTGTTGCTTTTTCAATTATTCCTAATAAACAATCGTGGTACAAAGCTCAATAAAAATATCAAAAACAAAGAAACACAAATTGGGTACTTTCGGGCACCTACGGGCGAGCAAAAGAACAGACTTATTGTGCGTCCCGGTTTCAGGAATGCAAAAGTTGGCAGCCCTGCCTACAGTCCATTGATACAATTAGCACTATATATCAAATTTGTTAGACATACCTGTGTACAATTGTACATATTTACATACCTATGAATGCCATGAAGTTCGCTACTCGTGATAAGATAAGGTAGACTGAGAGTGAATCGTTCGTACATATAAACAAAGTGCCTGGGATTGCAGTGAAGAAAACTTGTTTGAAATTTTTATTTTTTCGCAAAGAGCGCAACATGAGTTGAGGTACACATACTTATACATGTACAAACGAATTTAAAATGTGGTATTGTCAGCTATTACTCTATTCTCCACCGCTTATTTGAGGCCAAAATAAACTCAACATTCAAACTAACAGGTGAGGATGTACGGACAAAACAAAGCTTTCATTTTGCTTTTGTGTGCCGCCAGTAGTGCTGTGCTAGGCTTAAAAGGTGTGTAAAATGTAATAGATAGATTATTTTTTACTTTAATTTTAATTTTTTATTTAAACAAAAACTTTATTTTATTTCAGTGAAAAACTGCACAGTGTCCAACAATGCTTCAATATCCAGCCCCTTAGTAGAGCCGTGTCCGGCGAATTCACAATGCATGCTGGTTAATAGTACATTTAAATGCATTTGCCTGCCTAATTTCCAACAAAATGCAATTCCTATCTCATTGCCCGACTTGGAACATGCGTTTATACCTTATTGCCTTCTAAAAAATGTAAGCGACGAATTGACAATGCAGCCAGTCGAGGAGCAATCAAAAATGATGTTCTATATTCGGTCACCTGCAGAGATGGAGAATTTAGTTTTTGCCATTCTGCTCGTACTACTTGGTGTCATATCTGTTGTGGCTATTGTGTACCTTATAAAGCTTTTGAGGCCTTTGAAAAGGACGAAAGTTGCTTATGTTAGGCTGAAGCGGCGAAATAACAAACACCAGCGTTTAGTGGAGGAGGAAGTATATGACGGTATCGCTATGACTCGACGTGATGAAAATGCGCAGTATTATTAAAAATTCCAACACCATACTCAAGAGTGTGCTTACTTGCTTTGTGACCGTATAAAGATATATGTGTATACATGTACAAATTACCTCAATCTGTGATTTAAAAATTCGTTAAAACCGTTGTACAACATATACCACGTTTATACGTAAGCTATTTGCAAATAAAAATAATTTGCTAATACCTAACTCACTGTTTATTCGACGGTGAAAAATTTGTATTTAATATTGCCTGATTATAAAAAGGCAATAATATGACCATCGAAAAAGAAAATAAAATTAAAAATGGCAACGTCTTGATTATAAAAAGGCAATAAGATGAACATGGAAAAAGAAAATAAGCATAAGAATGGCGGCGTCTTGCGCTTATTTGCAAATAGTATCACTAATCAATACTAATTTGCGTGATTTAGTTATTTGCAAATAGATACGTTTAAATTATTTGAAATTTACTATCGAATAAGGTTTTTTGTTGAAAAATAAGTAGTTTATATTTAGCTTCTATCTATCTACGAAAAATTGTAGTTTGAAAAGGTAAGTTTATGAAAAGGCATTGAAGAGTGGCAACACTGCAATAAGTAACATTGAGGGCTCCAGTTGGCACTGAAAAACTGGCCCTAAGTGTAGTAACCCTGCAAAAATCGTTGGACCATGTAGTCCATTTGTGGTATATTGGAGTACTTACAAAAGTGTTCCTCTGTCATGCTGTAGCGGACCAACTCGTGTCTCTGCGCCAGCTTATTCTTTGTTACCCGATAACTGCTCGTGATTTAACGAAATGTGATTGAAGTTGAGCATTTGAAAGCACATTTGCATGTCTGGCTGTAGCTGAACGTGTAGAGATGCTCGCTGTTAGCTGTGAGCTCCCAGCATGTTCAGGTTCAAATGCCGTCAGAGGAACATGTAATTTTTAATTTTTGTCTTGGTTTTTATTAATTTCGAAAAAGCATATGAGAAGTGAAGAACAAAAGCGTGTACAAACGAAAAAATATAACGATAATGTCATTGGAGTATGTTGGGAGTAGTTTTGTGCTACTCTGATGTAATGCAGAGATGGAGTATATGGTCCTGCCCTAGGACATCGCAATGTTAATTGGACCACATTTTTTATATGAATTGTGGTTAATTTTGGAGTATTCCTTGGTCCTTAGGGAGTACTCTTTACACGTATGCATGGAGTAGTCGCGATTTTTGCAGGGAAGTGAATAAAAAAGGTGCTATTGTGGAAAAGTTTTTTGTTAATAACTTTTGATCGGGTAAAAAAAGTAAATTTCTTGTTACTGGGGTCCACACGCGTCTAATGGTACCCCTTTCCTAAATTTTTATCAATTTTAGGGGTTGAAAGCCCACCTAGATAATTACCAAAAAAAAGTAAATTTCCGCTTTCGGATTCTTTTTACTGGGGTCCAGACGCGTCTAATAGTACCCTCTTTCCTAAATTTTGGGGGTTGGAAGCCCACCTAGATAATTACCAAAATTTTTATACGAATAGGTTTGCCCAATTCCCAAAGTTTTTAAATTTTCATTTTGTATTATTATTCATATTAGTGGTATTCATCTAAACCGATAACTTTGTCAAGCAGATAATCTTATAAGTTTACGTAATCTGTTACGTGAACGACCCATGATATAAAAAAGAAGGTAGTTTCAATAAACAACTTTTGACGGATAATAAGATTTTTGGAAGTTTCATAAGTTGTGAGTATTCTCAACGGCCCTGCCACTTTGATAATATTAAAACAATAAATCGGAGTATTTTCTTTCCAACATTTATACCAGTTTACCAATATTTCAAATCAAAAATCGTAATCAGTGCTTGGTAATTTTTTTCTACTTACGTGGTTCGCACATTTTTTTATTAAAAATTTATAAATTGTTTAATGTTAAAGGATACTTCATTGGAATTGTTCTTTTTATTTTATAATAAAAAAAATTTATATTAATAATGTTATTTGAATTTGCGTGCAAAATTTTAATGCGGAACCCAATTATTGATCAAGAAAACATTGCTAGAGTTGCGACAGAGTTGCATTGGCTTCCGTTTATCAAGTTTATTCAGTGAAATTGCAGAAATTTATTAGAAATGTGTAAACGAATTTTCATACAATTTTTGGCAGTTCATTTATAATAAGGTTCACCCCAATTATAAGTTTATACGGTTTACAATGCATTTATAAGGTTTGATGAATACCCTTATTAACCTTGTAATGTACATTTATGAATAGATACGATATCGTTTGAAAGCTATCGAGTAAAAAGTATCGGTATCGAATGGCAAAAATATTGATATGGTATGGAATCGTATGGAAATTCGTGTCCCTATATTCAATTCACTGATATTTTATTTATCAGTTGATTTTTGACGCAGTTTATACAAATATCGTGAACTTTTGGAGGAACTGTGATTTTCAGCTGGAGTTGAGACGACGAACACATCTTGACGTTCTTCCTTCACAGTACGCACCTGCGATATTAAAGTTAAATTTAACAACAAACAATTTACCAAGTGCATAATGCAAGAAGAACCCGAAAACTGTCCGGGCGTGGGGACAGAGAATGCCGGAAAAGCCAGCGCCTGTGCAGGCTGTCCCAATCAGCGCCTGTGTAGCGATCCTAACACTAAAGTAGAAGATCCCGGTAAAGCGCTTGTTGCTCAGTCCATGCGCGAAGTCAAACAAAAGCTCCTCGTACTTTCCGGCAAAGGTGGTGTGGGCAAAAGTACGGTGACTACATTGTTATCACGTTATTTAGCACGCGTATATTCCGACCGTAACTTTGGCGTATTGGATGTTGACATTTGTGGGCCTTCACAGCCACGATTGCTTGGTGTTGAGGGCGAAAATGTACATCAATCCGGTTCTGGTTGGTCGCCGGTTGGTGTGGATGACAACTTATGTTTGATGTCTATAGGATTTCTTCTTGGCTCACCTGATGATGCAATTATTTGGCGTGGTCCGAAGAAGAATGGCATGATTAGGCAATTTTTAAGTGAAGTAGATTGGGGACAACTGGACTTGCTGATATTAGATACTCCTCCAGGTACATCAGATGAACACTTATCAATAGTATCATATTTGCGTGATGACAGCGCACCGAACACCTTATATGCATTGATTGTGACAACTCCTCAAGAGGTCTCATTGTTAGACGTGCGAAAGGAAATCAATTTTTGTAAGAAGCAGCGTATACCAATATTGGGCGTAGTAGAGAATATGAGTGCATTCCGATGTGGGCATTGTGGACAAACCTCAGAAATATTCCCGGCAAAGACAGGTGGAGCAGCGGTAATGTGTGCCGAAATGGAGGTGCCATACTTAGGCGCATTACCGCTAGATCCTCAGGTGACAAAGGCGTGTGATACCGGCGAAGATATAACAGACATAAAAAATTCAACGATCGAGGCGCTAGCCAACATTTGTCAAAAGATCGTTATGGGGCTGGAAAGCGCGTGAGTGAGACTTCTGACGACGTTGTTTTAAAAAATCATGCTTAAATTTGGTTATATTTATTATTTGTGCTTTTAAACCAAAATGAATAAAATATATGCATACGTAAATTAATCACCGTTACAAATTCTTATAATCAGATCAATATTTATAAGTTTAGGTAATCGTAATAATTTTGTTTTAACAACGGGAGGAGCTTTATAAAAAAAGTAAAATAAAAGAAATAGTGCATGCAAAACATTAACAAGTACTACATCTCCGCTGAACATCTCAAGATGTTGCTTTCTGAGCAGGCGGCAGCGGTTTCTTGAAGAATGTGTCAGTAATACTGCTGTTGGTACTAGTGCCGACAGCCGATATTGTCGAACGTGTTGTATCGCTCCCGAGGTCCTTCTGAACCATNTTATTTTTCCAAGTCTATAACATTGATTTTCCACTCACCTTCACGCTTTTGTAACGCAGCAATTTCCTTTTGTATTCCCGACGACTCACTTTTGGCACTTTCGATGGCTTTCTGTGCTTCTTCGATCTCTTTCACTAGCCGCGCAGTTTCATCGTCATAATTTTGGCGTTTCGCACTCATCTCCACCAACTCATCCTGCGCTTTTATTATATCCTCGTTTAGCTGCTCAAGTTGCTTTTCCATTTTTGCCACATTGCGTTCGGATGTCGTTACTTCAACTTTCAACTTAGACATGTTATTATTTAGCTTCTTAATTTGTGTGCCCAGATTGTTGATTTTCGTCTGTACTGATTTCACTTTATCGCCATGTATACTATCAACCTCTTTCTTAACCTCAGCTATTTTTTTAGTGACTTTGTCTGCCTCTTCCTCGGAAGATTTCAGCGTCTTCTTTTTCACAGAAATCTCAGCCTCAATGTTTTTCACCTTAGCCGCATCGGTAGTAGTTTGTTCCATGCGCTTCTTCTGTGTCTCTAATTGCTTAAAAATACGTGGCAGTTGCTCATCCAAACTCTTGATGGTGATGCCAAGTTTTTGAATTTCAGATTCATTTTTCTGCTTGCTTATATTCAGTTGTTGCAGTTCCCTCTCCAGACGACCTTGTTCCTCCTGACTGTAATTAATTTCCGATTGCAGTTGCTCGGCCTGCACTTGCATGTCTTCCAATGCTTTTTGCGACACCGTTGACGTATCGGCAGATTGTTTGGTCTTTGTTTGTACTTTGGTGCCCATTTTGCCACGAATTTGTGTACGACCACCACCTGACATGGTACCGGATGTTTCGATAACATCACCACTCAGCGTTACGACGCGATAACGACGTGCGCCATAGGCAATACGTGAACCTTGTTCGAGATCGTTTGCAACGAGGGTGTTGCGAAGCGCAAAATAGAAGGCGGGGAGTACACGTTCATCCTCAACACGCACCAAATCATACAGACGCGGTGCATTCTCAGGGCTAAAATATTAAAATGTAAAGCGAGTTTTCATAAAAATATTGCTAATTTAGTTACACTTACGTTTGTATTGGCCCCGATTGCTTCTCCAAATGCTGTACCTTCTCCAGTGCAATAAAGGTGGCACGTCCAATGTCGTATCGCTTAAGGTGTTCAATGCACTCTTGAGCCGTATTGACCGTATCTACTATGATGTCATCTAAACGTCCGCAGGCTGTTGAAATAGCCACATCAAATTTGGTGTCAATCGCACCTAAATCACCCTGTACGAGATTGGAAAATATATCATTGGTTAGTTTTATGCAAAGTTTTTAATTTGGACAGCAACTGGTACTCAAAAATATTAGATTTGTTTTCTTAATTGTACTCACCAATCTACCCAAAATTCCTGGTATTTTGCCCTCGTTCTTCTGCCTCATTAAAAAGTCCAATACCTTATTATTTGATCGCGTCGTCTGCAAGCTGACCGTTTTTTCGTTTATCTGTAAAAAAGGAAAATAAAATGCCAGTTTTAACATTTTAAATCGATATTCATAAACTACCTTAAGCCAAACAAACTCACCTCAGCCTTGAGTGTCATTAGTTTACCGCGCATATGTTGTTCGCCCACTTGCAATTGTTGCATTTTCTGTGTTTTCATGACAATCTCCTTTTGTATTTCGGGCAAACGACTTCTCATTTCTTGTACTGCTTTACGTTTTTCCTCTAGACTGCTACTCGATTCATCATAAGAGGTTTTCATCGACTCATATTTCCGTGTTTCTGTCGTCTCATCGTGTTTGAGAATTTTCAATTCAGATTCCGATAGCGCTAAGGCAGCTTTGGCTTCGTCAACGTGTTTTTTTAGTTCGACCAATTCAGTTTCCATTTTTTCACGCTTTTCAATAAGCGGTTTTGTCAAGTTCTCTAGCGTCACATAGTTTTTTTGTAACTCTTCCTCCATTGCAGCTTTATCTTTAGTTAGTTTTTCCACCTTTTTCTGGCACTCAGCAATTTCTTTTTCATTTTTATCTGGTATTTTACGCAGATCTATCAATTCATTATTAAGTTTTTCCACTTGAGTTTTATGCTGCTTGCGCCGTTTGTTCGTCATATCCATCGTCTGTTGCACTTCAGTAAAATTTTTATGCGCAGACTCCCACTGCTTTTCAATCGATTCCTTTTTCTTCCGCAGTGCATCGAATTGGCTGAATCAAGTACAGTGAACGTTAATTAATAATTATAGCTTTATTGATACCAAATTTGTTGCAATAACACTTACGCAATTTCTTCGCGTACTTGTTTCTCCTTCTCTTCCCGTTCCTGCTTCAGTTTTTCCGCTGCTTCATCGTGCTGCTTTAGCTCTGCCGATATTGTCTCATGCTCCTTCTTATATTCCTCTAGCTTTTTATTTTTTTCGCTAAGGTATTTTTGTATGCGTAAATTTTTAGTGCGAGTATTTTCATTTTCGCGGCGCAAATAATCAACGGCATCATTATATGGTTGCTCCAAATCTTTCATTTCGCGTTCGGCCAACTTACAGCGATTATGTTTTTCAGTACGCTCTTCCGTTAGCTGCTCAACTCGTTCATTTATTTTCACCAGTGGCTCCTTATATCGCGTCGTACCTACAATATCTTCCATATACTCGAGCATGCCACATTCGTTCTCTGTTAAGCCTTTTGGCTTCATCATAGCAATTGACTCCACTTCTCCCTATAGATAAGAAAATAATAAATTAGCAACTCCGAATGTAAAAGTCACTTTTCCGACTGACCTGCAAAATTAAAAATCGATTGTGATCTAAATCGACGTTATGTTTCTTAAGTAGCTTTGCTACTTCCTTGAACTGTACTCGACGCCCATTGATCGTATAATAGGAAGAATTATCTCGGAATGCTATGCGTTCAACAATAATGTCACTGTCAGGAATTTCCTCGCACGTGCCATCCTCCTTGTCCAAAATTTCCCGGAAATGCACCGCTACCGAGCACATGGACATATTAGGATATCTAGCGGAATTATGCAGTAACGTCGATATTTTCTTGCAACGAATTTTATTGGCTCGATAGCCAAACACAAACAACATCGAATCGATGACATTGCTCTTACCGCTACCGTTTGGTCCAATTATAGCCGTGAAACACTGAAAAGCATGTAACAATAAGAATTTATAACAATCACATTCAAGTAACTGTACTGGCACATTAACTTACATGATGGAAGGGACCTAGTACTACTGTACCAGCGTAGCTTTTGAAATTTTTGTTTTCAATTTTTTTGATAATTAATCGCGGACCTTTACTTTCCGTTGAACAGTGTGGTGGTATAGGCGGGGGTATATATATATCGCCAATTCTTGTTCCACCCTCTTCGTCATCCGAAATATTCGCTTCATCCAAAGCGTGATGCTCCGCCGCTTCCGGTTCGTTGCCGGTCGCTGCTGCTGCTGCTGCTGACGCGGCCATAGCATTTGCCCTACCAGTAGCTGCGCCCGCTGCCGTTCCACCATCCGTCTGACCACTTCTACGCCGCTTTTCTGGCGTTGTTTGTTTCTGTTGTCCTGGTACGGACTTCCGCTTGGATGACGACATTATGGATTTTGGCGCCGGCAGGCAATCTGGCCAGGTGATAAGTGAATATCAGTATATCTGCAATTTATGACAATTATTCACACTAATCTTGTTTACACATGTCTGGCGACTTCGGAAATAGGCATTAAGATCTTTTAACACATTCCTACCGTTCTTTATAGAATGCTTTAATAAAAATTTATTTGTTAATTGGCGCCTGATACGAAATGAAAACAAATAGCTATGCTTGTCCAAATCTCGTAAGCGTCGTAACGCTTTTCAGTTGAAATGTGCTGAATGCACGGTTGCATTTTAAGGTATCAGAGGCAATAAGGTTTCGAAATATGGTGATTATGCGCATTTCTTGGTTTAAGAATATACATTTCTTTGCAAATTATTGATATTTATTTAAAATGTACTATGATAAGCATATTAGT